>NC_056546.1:25277312-25580183 GCF_910596095.1 Thunnus maccoyii | reverse complement strand
ACTCAAGACTAGCTTGTAGCATAGCGTTGTGAAGATGTAAGTTAAAGTTATTTTTATGTTATAGTTTGATGTTATAGCCTATAAAATTATTTATAGGCCACAAAGACTTTGTACCTTGTTTTATTAAAAAAAAAAAAAAAAGCTGGCACAGAATGTGTCACAGTCGGCCATTTAGCTGGCAGCCTGCGCTTGTGCACACTGACAAATACCTTGGTGGATTTTGGGAGACAAAACGTAATTTCTCATCTGCTGAGGAGCTGTCCATGGTGTTGAAAGGTGCGCTCAGTAGGTGTGTTAAGCGCTGAAATCATTTTCCCCCATCCTGATGAAAACGCCCCCATCCTTATGTTACGTGCATAAGCACATACTTGTGCACGTGTGTGAATGTGAGGTACACTTAAGGGTCCCGGTTTGGGTGTTTGAAAATATGGTCACCCTATGGTAGGCAGATGTTTTTTACCTTCAGACAGAGCCAGGCTAGCTGTTTCCCGTTTCCAGTCTGCTTAAGTAAGCTAACCAGCTGTTGGCTTCAGCTACATATTTACCGTGCAGTCATGAGAGTTGTGTCAATCTTCAAAAGAAAGCGAAATCAGTTTTGCTGAATGTCAAATTATTCCTTTAACCACCCTCTCTCTGTATGAACTGCTTCACAATACGTGAGTCAATAAATACCTTGTCTGAATAAACTGTGTGAACCGTAGACTGTATACAACATACATACAGTCTATGGTGTGAACCAATCATCCCGCTAGCTACCAAGCTAGCTTTTAGTAAGTTCATGAGCTTGAGGAGTTTTTTTCCCCCTCTTCAATAAACTCTTTATTGAGTGAATTGATGTAAAATCCTGAGAACAAAATACCAGGGGGAGTAAACAGCACAATGCAGAGAATAGAAAGAAGCTTGGGGAGCTATTGTGGCTGACTAGCGCAAGCGTATCCTGACTGGCTAGCAGGTTAGTTAGCTGTTAATTCATCAGCTAGCTACAGTAGTTTACCAATCAGCCCTGCAAGTACTCCCTACATGTCATCAAGTTTGTAGAACCAAATATTTTGTGAGGACAAGCAGATGAATGTCACAGTGACTCTTTCTGGTGAGTCTTTTCTCTCAGCAAGAGAGCAAACACGTGAATTTCCCAAAATGTCAAACTATTCCTCTAAAGATTAGGTTCATTTGTTATTTATTGTTGGGCTTGATGAGCTCTACTTGTAGCGAGCCACCCACTTCATTTTCCTCCCCTCTCTCCTCTGTCCTCCTCATCCTCCGTCTCTTCTTTCCTTCATTCCTCTTCTGCCTATTAAGGACACCGGTAATGGTATTTTTTTTTTTTCTCACTTTGTCTTCTTTTGGCCTCCTCCTGAGCAAAACTATTAACTCTCAGTCACCCAAACCCAGCCTGACTTATGTCTATACAGGAACAAAAAGTTGTTAACTTCATGATAAACATTAGTCAGTCAGACTAAGAATGTTCCAGTACAGTCCACACAGTTTACACAGCTCTAATGGTACTTAGTTTACTGCGATAGTGCTGAGTATAACATTCAGTGAAAGAGATATAATCTAGTTTGGATTGTTTTCAAGGGTGGTCTGATCTGTTTTTAATTAAAGCCCTGTACATGTACACACACCAAACTACACACACAATAGCACTGGCCCTAATGTCTTTCCTTTGAATGTTATCATTATCCTCTTCATATCTCTGAATGACTGATTATGGATATTCAGTGGCATATCATGTTCACACATACAGAACATGGCAAACAAACACACACTCATGAAAACACAATCACAACATGGAGTCACAGAGACACACTATAAACAGGGAGACACACAAACACACACACACACACACACACACACACACACACACACTCCCATGCCAGACACAGCTGTGAGCACTCTCATTTTGGCGATAATCTCTCAGCTCTCTTCAAAGACTCTTAGTCAGCCATGACCGTGGCCCCCCTCCCCAAACACACTCACTTTCGCACACATACACACACTCTGCTGATGCTGTTAACATAATAGCTTCATGTGCCATCCTTTAGCCATTTGAGGATTGCCACTGTTCCCTCCTGTTATATCTGCACAGCTGGATGCATACTGAATGTGGTGACATACTATTCACATATCAGAGGCCTAAAATGTTTGCCCATCATCCCATTTCTCTGCTCCAGTGGCACCAAGAGATGTTCATGGACATGTATTACCTTGGTCAATAAAGAAAGCTCTCACTCTGTTTCTTACCTCATCTGTCCTGTTCAGGAACAGGAGCTCATTGCTCTGTTATCCAGTGTGTCACATGCCTGCCCTGAGCTGTTGACCTCAAACCTTTGACTGGAGTGAGCTATTTATGGTCCCAGGCTCCCTCAAAACCATCAGGGGAGATCACATCATGCCGCGTGAAAAGCATGTCTGTAATTAATACATGATGATCTGTGAATGATGCAGGAGGGTCAAGCTGTGCTACTGCCAGATGTTAGGTTTCAAATGCTAAAAGGTGACAAAAAGCGACACCACTGATCATTTTTCATCCCGAAATTTGGATGACGACCACAACTGTCAGTCCACTGCATTCAAACAGGTGTACATGGCCATTTATATAACAATACTGTAGATATTTTAAAGTACAAAGTCAGTTTTGAGCTCTGCTTACTGAAATCAAATGTACTCTGAAGCCTAAGCCAGCACTGAACAGTCAATTTTCAGATGCAGTTCCCTGTTTTCCCAGCTCAGTGCCAAGCCTCGTGTAAGAAAACAGGTGAGCTAATACTAGATGAGCAATATGTTGTCAACAAACAGGTTTTGTGATGCCAGAAACAGGCCAATATAATCTATTCTCATTCACAATAATGTATTACACGTAGGCTTGGCTGTAACTGAACACCTTGGCAAAATCCAAGGTTTCCAGACATAATATGATTTGTTTTCCAAGATCTTCCTGCCAAAACCTAAATAGGAAATCTTTAGATCAAAGAGTGCGTGTCCACATTTGGCAAAGGACGTCTAGGTCTATGCAAGGATCGCTCACGCAATGGAAAGGCCAATTATCATCTAAACTCTGTAGCACAACATGTTAGGACATGCATGTCAGGTCAGGAGCATTGTAGCTGTCTGCCAATGGCTGCTTAGTAAGCCCAGTTACATAGATGGATGTGATAGTTACCTGCTGTGAGGCATCCAATGATTTCAGGAGGCTCTAATCATGGCTAATCAGAGGTGTGATATGATGATGATGTATCCATACTAGAAATCACACCGTGTTGTATTAAACAAGCTGTTTTAAAACCATTAATGCCATTAAACAGCATTTTAAAAAAAAAATTAGCAATGAATCATATGACTCACTGTAATTTGACAGAGTTTCAAATTCAACACCTCAGGCCATTTTCCCTTCACAGTTTTGATGTCTAGGTTCTACAAACAAAAACAGTGCTGGTTTATTTAAAGTGATCTGTAGTCACTCTTTCAGCCCACAAGCAGTTACATTACATTACCTGCCCAGTGTGAAATGAAAAAAACAACTAGCAAGCTAAAGAGATACAGACATTTTTGATGTTGGTGGACCATGGTGCAAAAATGCCAGTGAACATTGAACAAGACTACAAAGGTATATCCACAATGCCGAATAAATAACTAATAAATGGTTTGCTAACCATATTAGAACATGATAACATATTTCAGTGTAAATAACTTATTTCCATGTGTTTCCGCCTAATAGTGGTCAAAAATGACTCATTGCAACTTTAACAGTAAAACGTATAACTTTCTGTATGTTGTCCTCCACCACATGGTGTGAAGTAATCAAAATGTTACGTTAGATGGTGAAGTTGTTGATATTTGTGTGAAAATCTGCACTTTTGAGCTTATAGCTTATATAGTTGAGCTTATTTCATAGCAGGAATTTTGACTTTTTATAGTAGGAAAAGCACAGGTCTTAATATCAGTAACAATGACTGTTATATTCAAGTGTCCTCGTAAGCCATGAGAGTGTGACGGTAAGCAGTATGCGCAATATCAGGAGCCTGAAACTGAAGCATTCATTTTATTATTTACACCTATGCCTTTCCTACTGTAACATGTCAAAATGTCTACTGTGAAAATGGCATATCTGTTGATTCTGACATTTAAAAAAACATGTGTGGTGGTTAATTTGTTTAATGCTAGGCTATCACCTGTCTATCAAATAGACTTGAAAAACTGAAAACTTGACAAGTTGATCTCAAAAGCATAGATGCATACAATTTTTTAGATGATTTGGA
This sequence comes from Thunnus maccoyii, assembly GCF_910596095.1. Classification (NCBI taxonomy): domain Eukaryota; kingdom Metazoa; phylum Chordata; class Actinopteri; order Scombriformes; family Scombridae; genus Thunnus; species Thunnus maccoyii. The sequence goes on along the minus strand of NC_056546.1, from coordinate 25,575,924 downwards.
TGACTCTATTTCACAGATGATATTTCAGTTTAGCAAAAAACAAACAAACAAAAAACAACATAATGGATACAAGCTTTAAACAAGACATTATGAGTTTTAAACTGACCCAGGACAGTGCAACAGCTCTGTATGTTCGCTGTCTTTCTCCCATAAATTTAATTCCCAATAAAATCCAATAAAGAAGAGAAAATGCAAACAAAAAGAAAAAAGTGGTACTGACCATTCTTAAGTGAAAAAAAAGGAATCCATCAGTGGTTCAATGTGGTCCCGGTGGACTAGATTTTAACTGCAATTTCAACTGAATGTGTTCAGTTGTTTCTACATGAAGGATGAACAAGCTCGTGTTTGCTTGTGTCAGATATAAACCATGCCTGTGGCATCCTCAAGGACACATGGCATCAGTGAGATTCATGGATAAGTATGCCATGACAAAGAGGTTACATTGTTGTATGTATGTCTCTGAACCTTGAAGCTGTTCATTGAAAGCATTGCTTCTATAATTTTAACCCGTTCATGGAAAGCACTCCATCAGCCCATGCCATTAACATGTAGATTTCATTCAAATACATGGAATATTGTTGTCCATTATGAGAAAAATAGAAATAGTTTATGTAAATAAGACAGTTGCTTAAAGTCCCCTTCCACTCAGAAATGTGTCTTTCTTTTTGTTCCTACCGTTGGATGTTTGAGCTTCACTGTGCAGAATGATGTATGTGCAGAGTTTGACACTAGAAGACTGTTTTCACATTCATCTGCTGAAAGTGACAGTGTCTCTGTGTTGATTAAAAATCCAATTTCAGTGGATGGGTCTATGAGCAGGATTTGTGACATCATAAATAGTTTGTAAGCCAGTTGTGGTTCAACATTCAACTCACACAAGTATAATATGGAAACTTGAAGTCTCCAGTGCACAAACACTGAGAATGGACTCTACAGTGAAATAGGAGACATCTTGCGTCAAACAGTTAAACTTCAGAAATGAAAAATATTTGCATATTTGTATATTCTGGAATTATTAATGAGGGAGAAAGGGTAGATGTAATTTTAAGGATTTCAACAAGATAATTGAGCTTTTTTGTGAAAAAAATATACCAGACAAATTATTATTCAAAGTAGAGCATATCTATATACATCTTAAAACATGTTTGGAGGGGATCTTTAATTTCCAGTTGCAGGCAACATAAGTGGTGGACATACTGAAAAAGACCGTGGGGTTGCCCAGCTGTGTCCGATAATGGACGTCGTGACGTGAGAAGGGGAGCTGCTGTGTTTACGGTGCGCTGGCCCTTTAAGAGAGCCCCGTGTTTCCATTGGCACGGTGACGTCAGAGCAGTGAAGGACTCCAGCCTATCCTCTCTAAACAGTGAAGGCAATGGTCCTGGCAGAGAGTCCTGCTTTAGGAGGGAGACTTTTTACACTGCACAAAGCTGGGGAAACACTCCTCGCTGAAATGAGCCAGAGCCCTCAAGCACTCGCCGTGGATTAAAACGGAAACTTTTACGATGGCTCTGAACGTGAAAAAGTAGCACGAGAGCACCAGCACGCTAACCGCCGCCGCCAAACGGACCTTCTACTGCAAAGCAACTCCTAGTAGATGCGCGGCCACTGCTGAAAAATATGCTCCAGCCGAGCCGCCTCAACCCCGGCTTCAGTCGCAAATTCTCAGTGTTCTAACCAGTTTCGTGAGACATTCGCCGGCTCCTGTTTGTTTGTTTGTTTTTTCCGCTTCTTACCTGTAAAGTGCGCTGTTCAAGTCCCCCGACCCACCTGCGAGAGAGAATTATGGCAGGGAAGCTGACAACAGCGCAGGGCACAGGAATACTGCTGGTGACCGCCAACGTCGGATCCCTGTTCGAGGATGTGAGTTTCCCCGTTGATACACGCTGTCTGTCAGCTGTCTGTTTACACCAGTGTTGTGCTTGTAATTGTTTTTTTTTTTTTTTTTTTTTTTTTACACACAGTTAACTCCTTTATGTGACGCTAAATAACGTCTCAGCTGGTCACGACTCGCCTGAACACCTATACTCTCATGTATGAACACATGGGCCTTTCATAATAACCATAAAGACACATGCTAGCTCCATGTGTTAAAACCTATGTATTCTACATATGCAATGACCCACTTTTTCTTTCATGTTTTCTGCCTGTCCTGTATGAATGGCTAGGTAAAGATATGAGCACTGGTCATCACCTGTATCACTACTGTAGTGTTAACATGACCAACACAAGATCCAGTTGTTATCATATATCCAACCTTAACTACAAGTGTGCAGAAGCTCTTGACCTTTGCAGAGTACAATCACCTTTTAGGCTGATGTAAAATGTTTGTATGCATCACAGACAATACAGTTAAACTTGTGTAAGTTTTAAAAAGCAGTACAAACAATATACTGCTAAAAGTGTAATAGATCTTTACTGATATCAGTGGTTGCATATCTTTTTTTTTAGTTTTTTCTTTGTTGACAACAGTTTCACAAGACAAGATATTAGATAAGAAGCACTTCACTCATTACACATGACAGTTTTTTTCTGCAACATGGAGTGGGGCAACTGATGTTTTGACACCTTCCAGTTAATTTTTTTATTCATGTCATGGCTGCCCTGTAGTATCTCACTGAACACAAGACGCAGGATATTTCGTAAGCTGTGAGTAGTGTGTGTTATGATAAAAACTGACGCTGCACACACACACGCACCAATGTCCTATTTGCACCATTATAAGAGCAAGCAGTATTTGAATAGTCACTTTAAAGCAACACACTTGTTTGGCTGAAGAAAGCAAAACCATGTTCTGTGTAAAAATAGGTGTGTCAGGTCTCCTAAGGAGTGCCTGTGCATGCTGTTGAATGCTATCTGTAGCTGTTATCATAAATTTGGACTCTTTCCTTCTTCTATCTTAGGCTGTAGCTTGGTATCTGATGGCACTAAATTATGGTGGAAAGTGTAACTCATATGTTGACTAAATGTTTCAAGTTTAAACACTTTGTGTCACTTTCAGTGTTGTGTCAATGGTGAGTCTCCCTCTTCCCCCCCCTTCCTTTCACCCGTGTGAAGTGCTGATCCCAAACATGAGGGAAGAGCTGTTTCCCTCTCTGGAGTAAGCCTATAAATAGCCTGTCTCTCACAAGCGCCCAGCTTTGGGTGTCTCGTGGAATTTTTTTTTTTTTTTTTTTGCTCCACCAGACTTTGAACAGACTGAGTCAAAATGCACATTATAGCGTGTTTCCTTCTATGAGTAGATGTGCTGATTGGATTCAGTATGAGTCTATAGTCTTCAGTGTGCTGGTTCCCCTTTTTGATGCATATGAAAGTTGAATGAAGTCTTTGTGGAATGCTTTTAACGCCGTCTCCAAATTTAGATCTTATGTAGATGAAAAGATTCTGTGTTATGGTGGCCTAACGAGACCCCGATAAAGTTGGACGTATATTCCCATGTCATCTCATAGAGCTTGATTTCTGCGGCTGCAGGCTTCTGTGTTTATAGCCATTACAAATGTAAACACACTCTTAACATACAGTTGTGGTGTGTTTGAACAAGGAGTGCCACTCTGCAAGTGTCGATTCAAACCTTTAGCATAAAATATACACAGATTTTTTTTTTTTCCGTCCTGTTGATTGAAGGTGTAGGAGGGAGATAGAATGACAGGATAAGACAGCTCTGAACAAATGTCAGCGACTGATGGGTGCATTTAGGATCGGATGATGTTGGGCGGCGTTGTCATACTGTCGTGCCCCTGGGAGCTTGACGCCTCGGGTTTTAAAGTTTAGATTGGAGTGACGCAGATAAAATTTGGAGCGCGTAGGGAGCACAGTGGACACAGTCAGTCCGACTCACTCGGTTTGTTCTGAAAGTCAGTGCGTCCTAAGCTTACTGAAACTGGCCGCCTCCTGAAACCCTATATCGTCTCCTGCATTTGAAGAGTTGAAGAAATTAGATTCAACTAACATTATTACTTTAATGCCGTTAGTCCAGAACTGCTGCCTTTACTGCTACACACAACATCTGTTGCATGTCTATGAGTTTTTCCTTATCAGAGTTGATCTGAGTTGCTCGAAGGATAGAGGATGTTGTATAAATTTTAAAGCAATTTATGATGTTGAGCTATATAAATAAATTTGACTTGACTTACTGCTACTACCCAGATTTCATATACACTTTGAATCTTTTTATCTGTATAATTTTAAGTTTAACAATAAACTGAAAGGAGCACTTCACTGATTTTACACACTAAGTTCAGTTTATTCATCATGTCAGGACATAGCCAGTGAAAGTTGCATAATGTCCTCTATGGTTCTGGAGGGAGCTTTCCAAAGTCTGAGAATTTTTTATCACCATTTGGGCACCAGGCAGACAAATTGGGGATGTGGGGTTTGGAAAGAAGCAGGTAGGATCTAATGAAAGAAGCTATCGAGCTGCATCATGGATCACTGTAAGGTCTCACTGGAGCTGGACCCATACTAGGGTCTATGGTCAGGGTATGAGCAAATTAAATAAACATACAGTATCAGTGTATTTTTAACATACAAAACACATTAAAGGCCCGGACTGTGCCCACAAACAGCAGGGAATAGAACCTCTGTCTCAGCCAGTCTCAGTGCCTTGCTGTAATTATTTAGTCACACAATAATGTTGTTCCGAGACGCTGTTTTGCAGTTAGATGACTCAGTATTTTTCTACCCTCATAACACAGCTCTGGTTATTCCTTTCACACTGTTATTCATTATGGCAAATAATCTCCATCCAGCCCATTTGGCTATTATCCTGATCCAGTTATTAGTTATTGTCTGAACAGTATCTAAAGCAGAAGACAAACAGTCACTCTCAAGCCTAAGCCATTTTCCAGTCTTTCAATCTGGCTCTCTGTCAATCTAATTATGATGGAAAACATTGTTTTCTCCCCCGTGTTTAAAATGGCTTTCAAGAGTTTACCTTTATTTGCTTTTTGTTGAGTCTCCCATGCTTACTTTTGTGTTTTTTAAAGGTAAAGTAACCCCTCCAGCTGAGAGCTGGATTGTTTGTTTCTTAAGTTTTGCAGTTGGTCATCTGGTCAGTTCAAACACAACAAGGTTCAGCTTTTAAGGGAGCAGCGAGAGGCTGATGTAACTGTACTACACTTGAATCACCACACACAGTAGAAGATGATACATGACCGAAATTTTCTTCCACTTCTGTCTGGTCTTGATTTATTTATTCCCATCAGATTCTGTTCTGATTCTGTTACTTGTAGTGTTATCCAGTTTCAGTCAAATACAGCATTTCTCATGTTTAGTTTTGTTGAGCTTTTGACTATTCACTGATAGAGCTCAAAATCTGCCTCCTGGGTAACAGATTTTCTCAATTTATGTTGAGCAAATAATGATAATAATGATAAATGCTGTGCTGAAACAGTTTCTGCATATTAAAAGGCTCCCAGGCGATGGTGAAGTTATAACATACATTAAGTCCTCCAAAGCCTCAGGATATCTTCTCCCCAGGCTTGACTTTATCATCCGTTCCCATCCTCAAGACACAGTGGGAAGACACTGCAGGAATCCCATGGGTTCTGCAGGATTCCTGATCTAAAGTCAGCCTTTAACTCACAGTTCAGCGTACAGTAGATGAAGCTGATTAATTATCCTGCTTAACTGTCAGCTGTCTGACATTGTCATGCCCGCTAACATCCACCACAGGAAAGATAGCCTAGATAGTTATAAGTAAGTTAATGAGGTTGTGAATGACTTGCTTGATCCAGGCGATCCTTTGAAATGCCACGGTGGTATCTCACAAACCTCATCAAAACATGCCACTCAGTAGCAGACCTGTGGCGCAGCACTGAAGACCAGACGAAGCTGATGATAGATATGAGTCTTTATTAGCTAACCGTTACAGCTGAGTTGAACTTAAGTTGGAAATTCATGCCAATACATGGGCATGTTTCACTTAAAAACTGTTTGAAGAGCTCTTACGTGTTTTCCTTTGTAGTTCGGTTTGTTTAACCAGGTGGGATCTTACTGGACTTGGGTGTCACCAAATAACCACACCATGACGCCTGCAGTGCAGTGCAGCTTTTGTTATTTTACAAGAGGATGGAGGTGTAGTTCTTGAAGTGTGAATGTAATCTACTGTACCAACAAAGAAGCAGGAAATGACTCCAGAGTGTAAAATTCAGTGGTTGAAATTCATCCATGGAAAACCTAACTCAACAAACAATTAAGTGTCGAGCACAAGCTGCCACCTGGGTTGCTTTCTCATATTCCGATAATGTTCATGTTTTCCTTATCTGGCATGAACATCTGAGAAAATATATCACAGACAAGCCTGTGCAGATGCGTCCATCATGCTTCACTTAAGTTGCAGGGACTGGAATCCAGTTGATTTAACTTCCTCCACCACTCAGAACTTTACCACAGATACCACAGCTCAGTCCAGTGAATGAGCCACTTATGAGTCTTTGTCAGTTGTGTTTACAGGCCTCGGTTTGCTTGCAGCTCTGCAGCGTGAACCTAAATGAACCCAGCAAAAAAAGTCAACTTTCCTACTACGGTTTGGTCCAAACACAACAAAGTATAGGTGTGATGTGAGTGTTCCTGTCCGCTCTGCCATGTGTTTGTGTGGTGGTAACTCAGGCTGGCTCGCTGACAGTAATAGAGAGATCATATCATGACTTTTGGAGATTTTCCAGAGGAAAGCTCCGATGGATTAAGCCAAATGATTAAAATCTGACAAACTGATGCCAACTCTCCTACTACCTTTTATAGCTGTAGATGTAAGCCGATGAGATGTTTTGGAAGACAATGACTCCTCTCTGTTCCTATGATTCTAATGACGGTTCCTACATTCTCCTCAAGTGCTTCCACTGCAGTAAACACCGGTCACTGGCTGTGGTTTCCTTTTGATTACAACCACTCTGTTTTTGATTACATACACCTCCTGTTTGCCAAGCCCAAAATGACCATATGGTGATGCAGTGGATTACTATGAATAGCCCCCCTTGTGGGTTTTGTTTTCCAACTTATTTTTCATCATGTCTCACCCCCCCCCCACTACCTCTGTTTCTCCCTCTCCTGTCCACTGACAGCTCATTAGCTCAGGCTATCACTGCCTGGACCCCACTGAGCTGCCATATTTACACCACTAAAGATAGAACAGAGCAGGAAAAAATACCTGCCTGACTGTGTCCTCAAACCTGGAAGCTGTGCGTACGCTGCTCCCTGTCTTCAATGACTATTACACAATGTGTTTTTTTTGGTGGTTTTTAAGCATTTCATTTGTGTTTGTCATTACAAAATTCAGTCCTCTGCATCTCATTAGTGGAGAGGAGCAGTGCGGCCAAACTGTATTTTCTTTTATAAACATGTAAAGATGTTACTGCAGCCAGCATAGACTCAGGAAACTATATTTAGATTATAGTCACATGGTCGTTGGTAGTGAATTCCTTAACTGAATAATGTAATTGAGCATGCAGCGTTTGTAGTTACAGTGTTGGCAATAGCAGCAATGTATGAAGTTCAAAAATGTGATCCCAGACGTGATGCTGTGCCGATAAGAAGTTGAAATGGAGAAAGCTAATGATGTGAGAATAGCTTTATTCTTAAAATCAAGTCTTTAGTTTGTGTCCAACACTCCATGTTTTAGCTCAGGTTTTATGAGGAGAAGCTCAACAGCAGAGACTGTGACTAAATACTTCATCCGACAGCTTGATTTCGCTTTTCGTCCTCTGCCAAACTCTGTTCCAGTGTATTGCTGCAGGAGTGGAAAAGTTTATGAAAGAAAGATCAGATGATGCTATTTTGGTGTTCTCCCTGCTCTGCCCTCCTCCATCCTGTCATAACAGGGAATTAGAATTTCAAAAGGAAAAGATGTTGGAAAGAGCTGGAAGCTGCCACCAGCAGGCATCGGGAAGCCAAAGGCATTCAAACATACTGTATTCACATTCGGTTATCATCTTAAATTCTTTATTACTGCCTTATTTTATCAAAAAAGTCTTATGAAAATGCAAGATATTAGAAAAATATCTCAGTATAATTCCCTGCCCTGTCAATATACTTTGATTTTAAAATGAAACCTATTTGCGTAATGCACAACAAAATGAGATTGCTTCACAAATGTTGTGAATCAGACTCTCAGACAACATGTTTTGCATGTGGTATGCTGTTGTATGTGTGATGATTTGCATGAAAATCTCATTTTGGAAGTGGAAAACTGTCGCCTGTATGATAGTGTTAAAGTCTAGAGGAAAGCCCTGCAGCTGTAGGCCACTCTGCACAGACTCCAGACTGTCACTAGGGGTGAAAGATTATGTCCCTCCAGGATAATATTTTTCCCTGTTCTGAGAGGTAACTCAGTGGTCTGGGTTGTCTTCACACAGCCACTCACTCTAATGATGGAATGTATGCCAGACTTCACCGACTTGTTACAGCCTGTCGCTGTAACAGCAGGACAGTCAACAAGTTAGCTTCAACAAAATGTCTTGGAAAATAATTAGGCAACGTTTATCTTATTAAGGAGTAATAGTTTTCTGTCGACATCGCCACTTTCATCTTCAGCTGTTTTGCAGTGGCAGGTTTAAATTTATAGTGTTCATCTGAAATAATTGGGAAAACCATAAACTTTTAATGAAATCATTCCATTGATAAGCAATTATAGGAATTCCAGACATACAAAGCTTTGTCGACTGTAAAGGCCCAGTCACACCATCATTTAATACGGGAAATTTAATTAATCTCATTTGAATTGCTGCGATCAGAGGATTTGCCCGTGGTGGTGAAGTAAATCTGCTCAAATTTTTTGAGTTGATTTCCACTTTGGGACAGAGAGTATAAAATGGAGGAAGCTATATACTGCTCAATAAAAGAGGAATAATTTATATCCCAGTTAAAAAACAGGAATCACTGGTCCAAATATGTCTTTTGAATTAACTGTGTGAACTTATTGAGCTTGGAGCTCTTCACTAACTCATGAAATGATCTAAAATCCTGAGAGCAGAGAATCCCGGGGTGCAGTTAAATGCTTAGTACAGAGAAAACTGACTTGTGCTAGCATGTTCTGCACTGGCTAGCACACCAGCTAAAACTGCATATTTCGTGAAGATGTGTGGATGTTGACCCACCCCCTGTATGGATGTGTGCATGGTGGTCCTCTGCTTTTTTAAATGTGTATTTTTCATGGCCACTTCCCTTACTTTAGTCATATCGCTTCCTGACTGCACACAAATTGCTTCAAGGCTCTCTTGGAAGTCTCGGGTCACCTCACTCAGACAAACCTGAGCTCTGACATGTTTCTGTTTTTGAGTTGTTGTTTCGGTCGCTCATATTTCCAAAACTGGACAGAGCTGAGGTTGTACTGTAGATGCTCCATGTGATTCACGCCAGACTTTAATCCAACTTAGGAAATTCAACAACCTTATGTTATCTGGTAAAATCAGAGATTTCACACTACTACTCAATGTGGCCTCGTACACATTGTAATGAATTATTGAGGGTATGACATCATTTTATCCTCCTGTTTGTTTGCACTGTATCGTCTTTGTACACAGAGCTTATCAGGCTGTTTTTCCTGAGCTGTATCTCCCAGGTGCTGAGTCAGGTCACCATGTTCCAGGAACAACACAGAGCAGGAGAGTCTGTTTAGGCCCAAATCAGCAGAGGTGTGGAAATGATTATGTTGCTGATGTGGAGAACCATCTGTCCCCCCCGGCCGGCCTGAGCTGTTGATCTTACCAGGCAAAATAAGCAGTCACTCAGAACCAGACAGGGGAGTTTACAGTGGAGGTCTCTCGGGGGAAATGACGCATGCACAGACATATATGTGAATCCGGAGACAGACGTACACACTGACTCTCTCTGTAATATATAACACGAGACAGGGACTTTACAGTGGGTCAACAACTTTTTCCAGAGTTCACTGACCTCCCCCCCCCCCACCCCCCACCTCCCTTGCTCAGGAGGATTTAATTGAATGTGTGCATGTGTATGTGAGCAGAATGGGACAATGAACAGCCAGGCCCCATTGGACACAGATAAGAAACTGGGATAAGGGTGGGAGTGTCGATGCGGAGCAAGGGAAGCTTGGGTTCACTCCAAGAGCCATAATTATCCAGGATGGGAAAGCCAGAGAGGGACACACACCCCCCCCCCCCCCCCCCCCACCCCCCCTCCCATTCCCCACCCATCCCACTGATGAAGCCAAGTACTCATTCATAAGATTGCCTGGTGAGACAACAAGTCGGGGTTCGGTCGCCCCCAGTATCAAGTTGTCGTTTCTTATCGTGTTCAGTCATGTTCAACTTGTTGCAGTTATATCAGCCACAGAGGAGATGACATAGATTACATCAAATAACACTTGACGTCGAGGATCTTTTTGACTGGTTTTAAATGACATCTGTATCCGTTAATTGTACAAAAGGTAACAGTCAACTCTTGCTGGAGTAAATAACATTGCACGCAAAAGACAGGAAGCTATGTAGAACTCTAAATTAGTTATTGGTGTACTATTTAATTAGTACTGCTCGCTGCCACTTTTTGTTGACATCAAAACATAGCATCAGGGCAACACTGACAACCATAAAAAGGGTCAAGCGTTTCAGAACCAGCCGTAAATTGTTTACTACGGCAGCAAATGAGGCATCCTAACCTGATTTCTCATGTGTGAGCCATAACTGGGTTATTCTAAGCCATTCGTGACATTTACAGTACATACATCAACACAAAAATAGGTTACTTGAGTATCAGGTTAAGCACAGAGAGCTCTGTGCTTGTAAACATATAGGGCTGATACAGTGCTACCGTGCCAATAGTGCATTCATGTTGCTGCAGCGTTACAGCCCCGTAGCCTCGGAGCCATGACGCTTCAGCAGCTGAATGCTAGCTGACATGCAGAGAGAAGTTACCTGAAGACAGAATACACACTGCGGATTACCTCCACGTCCAGACATGTTTGTCTGTTGCGTCATTCATTGTGTTTGAAGTTGAGTGTGTCTACAATGTTTTCAGTTCTTGTGTCACATTCAACTAATAGGGTAAAATGAGAGATAATGAAGGAGAGGGTTAATACCAAAAGCTACAGCAATATTGATGTGCAGTTATGTTCATACATTATGATGTACTTGTGCTGTTAAAGTTTGTCTTCAGCATGCATTAAGTTCAACCCCAAACTCACCCAAATCACAAAAAAAAAGACATTTTCTGACTTTCTTTTTCTTCAGTGGTTATATCTAGCCAATCAGACAGGTTTGTTCTTACCTTCGGATGTTTTGAGATATCTTTCTGAGATTTCTGTTGACACCCTGGTATAATGAAGATGAATGGAATTCCCCTTGCATAGGTCTGAAGTTTGAAATACCTTAAAAGCTTGTCACGAAATCAAAAAGTATCTGTAAGGCCACGACTAGGAGTAAGTCAGAAAATGTGTTTTTATGTGGACTTTAAAATCCTGCAAACAGCTGATGCTTCTTTACCAGAACCTTTTCTGCAAGTGTCTCAATGGTCATGCATTATTGCAGTCTTGAGCACAGGGAAGTGCAGTGTTAGTTTGTTTATCATTTTTGAAATAATCCCACCCTCATGATGCAATGCTGTGGTGTAAGAAAGTCAAAAACCTCACATTCGGAGAAAAGGGAAGGCTCTTCACACATATGTGTAATGCAAGTATATGATAACACAGCCAAGTTTTCAGTCGGTACTTTTAACAGAGTTTCGGCTCCTTTAATGCACCGTGTTGTACATGGATGGTCGGACCCTTACATGATGAGAAATAAGACTTTTTTTCCTCCGTTCGCATATTGATGTGGTCGGAAAGTTCACACCTTCTTTCTCACTTGAATGATTTTATCTAAAAACACATTGTACAGAGTAAAAAAACAAGTAAAGTCAAACTTTTCCGAGGTTAAGACTTTTGGATCGTCTGCAGATAATGTTTTTAACTGTGTGTCATGAAATTGTTGGTGTTTATACCTGGAGTTTCTGTGCACAGTTTATGTGCAGTATTGGAGCTTGCGTCAGCGGTGTTTATCAAAGGAATTTGGCTCACTTTCATCTTGTAAACCCAAAGTGTGTGTTTTAAAGAGCTAGCTTAGCAACAGCAGGCTGCCCGTCCACTTACATTTTTTTTTATCTACGGTCCACTTCACTTACATAGAACCTGTAGTGATGATGTGGGTTTTACACCTCTTACTGTGTTTGTTATAGTCACACGTTCACATGAACACACGCACATGCTATTCTCTCCGTCCTGCTGTGTTTTCTCACAGTCTGCAGGGGAGTGACACACACACACTGAATGATTACAGAAGTGCTCATACCTCTTTTATCTCCACAGAAGCCAAACTTCTTAAATAAAGGAGCCGTGGCTCCGCGCCTACCCGCGCTGTCGTAGAAGCAGGGCCTTGAGATAGTCTGTCCTCCCTGCTTTGCACCACATTACACCAAGATAGCTCACCAGCAGCTGCAGGGTTTGTTGAAAAAAAAAAAAAAAAAAGTTGTAGAAAATTTTATGTTGGTCACAGAGATCACATGTCTTTACAGTTTGGATTAATGGAAGGGGATAGCTTTGCAAGACTGGATTTTCTACTGACTTTTTGTGGTATTTTTATAGCCTCAGCAGTCCCTCACTATCAATGCAGTTATTCCAGAAATGACTTTATCATGTTAAAGAAGAATTGTTTGAGTAATCTGATCCATAGACTGTGTTTTCTCTTTACAACCCAGATTTGGCTGTGTGAAAGCAAACTCGCCGTTGCGGCTTCGTAAAACCCAGAAGATAATTTTATTGGTCTCCTTTTTGTGAGACAACATAATTTGAATGCATCTGTTATTTATAGCCATTGTTCTGTCTGTTCTCAAACTTTCAGCCAATACAGTCTGAACTATTTGACTGCAGTAAAAGTCCAAGTAAAACAGTGAATGGCTGTCTGTCCTAACACACTGCTACAGTTGAGCTGATACAAGATGGCATTGTTTACTAAAAAAATATGACATTTCAATGAAAAATAAGTTGCATATTTTAGCCTGTTAATCAGCAGATTTTGCTTTGCACACATGTTTGACTGACTTTGATAGGTGAAAATAAAATCTATGGTTTGATATCGAGGAACTGGCTCTAAAACTGATCAAACTTTTTAGATTTTTACTTGTAGATTATCACATTGTTGAAGAAATAATTCAACAGTGTGCTTATTTGCTGTCCAAGAGTTTCCAGATCCAGTCTGTGAGCGCAGGTTTTTAGCATAGATCTCTGAACAGGCACGATGGTACCAAACTTGGCAACTTGTACTGTGACATCATTTAAATCTTTGGAACAGAACCATGCTAGATGTGCCTCCCAAAAGTGGCGAACTATTCCTTTAAATGGAGTTCGTATCTACTGCACTTCAATCCATATCACCAGTTATGCATTTGCACGAACCAACTATTTATTCGTTGATTTAAAATGTGCTATATCTGCATAGTTATCGTTATCAGGATATGAAATGACCTATATCAGGATGTGATATTTTGGTCATATCGCCCAACACTATGAAGAAGCTTCATCTATCATCTTAGATTTAGATATGACAGAGGGCAAATTGCGCCTTAAACCCAACTGATGGTTTTTGAAACAAATTGACTGACTGACATACAGACATTACTATCCTCCTGTCTTGCTTCTAAATTCTTGTGAGCTGACTTTACTCTCTCTGTGTGCCATTGCCACTGAAAAATCCTCATTTGAATAATTTCACTCTCCTTACAAATGTACAGCTTACAAAAAAATAAGTCTGCTCACATATCTGAAGGGCATATGATAAGAGTCACATGTCAGGTCCTCCTCTGTAAAGTCCTCTGAGACATGCTCTGATTAACTTGTTATGCAGGTTAGACAGAACTGTTCATTTTGGTCACTCGGGGGAAGAAGATTATTAGCAAGTTTTCACCTGCAGGCTTTCACCAGATAAGAAGCTGTAGTCTAGATTCTTTGCATATACCCGTGTTACGATTCCAGAGAGAAAAAGGCTCTCTTACTGTTGCACTTCTTCTCTCTTCTCGCTCCCTTTATCCCCCGCAGAGACCTCTACACTCACCAGTTCCCTTTATCTTTTTCCCATACACACTCAACCACACATTCCCAGCAGGACGGGTGTTTATTTAACCCTAAGCCTTTGATGGAGAGTGCTTATTGTCTCAGCTCCACGTACAGTCGGTGGGTGAATATTTCCCTGTTATGGCCATTGTTTTTTTTCCACCGTGGCCCCAGCTTGAAAATGTACTAGCTGGTCTGGCCAAGTCATTAAGCAGGGCCTGGTACTGACTACGCTTATGACTACACTTTTCCTCCAGACTCTTGCGTTCGGTTTTCCTGCTCCGGAGTCATGTTGTTGGTCTGAGCACCTGGATGGTATTACTGTATGCTATGCTGCTATAAATATCGACCGTGATTTGGTCACGAACACACATTTTTGGTGAATTAAAAACTTTGTGCGTGCATTAATCAGAGTGTTTCATTGCTTAAAAGTATATCCTCTATCACCGAGAACTGCGTCTGGTTTCTCTCAACAACTTGCTAAGCCATAATGGAAAACTCCCTCCCAATGAACATCAGTATTTGACTGTTTGACACCCTTCGGTTCCCATTTTAGGCAAGCCAAGATATGCACTGAGTGCAATATATAATACGCACTCAAGCACACACACTAACACACAAATTTGAGCTTAATGTACTTGCGAAAGCACGGTGTGGAAAGCTGTCTGTAGAGCTGTGTAAGCAATACTTGGAAATATTTGTTTTGTGGTTATTGCAGGTCAGTTGTTGTGCTGCATCCAAAATGCTCATGTTGTTTTCTTCCCTCAGATGCAAATAAAGGGCCAGCTGCACGGGGGGGTGGGGGGGGGGGGGGGGATATTGAGTGTTACTCCTCAGCAAGCTGCTGTAGTGTTGGAGCTTGGCGCCTGCTTTAATTACTGCATCATTAGTCCTCCCACTCTCAGCCTCACTTCTGGAGAAAATGAAGGCCCAGAAGTGTTGCCTACTTTGAATACATTAATTGTTTGTAATATTGATCATCAGATCAGTACTGTATTCTAAAATAGTGAAAAGTACCTAAGCCTGATTATCAGCCAAAAACTGACACTGATAAGTGTTGGCACAAGTTTTTTAAAATTTATTTGTTGTGAGAAATACCCAATTTATTGCCTTTTATTTTGCTTACATAGAGCATAAAACTGGCCTAAGGTAGATAGCATTAAATGGGGATTAATGTGTTGTGGTAAATATCTAATTGCTGTTATTAACTGTGCAATATTGCCATTGCAATTTAAATTGTGATCATTTTTTAAAATAAATTTAACAGCAGACCTGTATTTGTGGTTGACATTAATTAAGGTGACTTAGTTTTTATAGAGGTACTGACCAATTGAGTTCATATTTATAAAGATGTTACATTATCTGTATATTTCACATCACTCAGATACAATCATTCCATCCAAAAGTGGTGTCATAATAATTGATAACAACCGCAAATTTGACCACTTATTGTATTATTGACAAACTGCTGGTCTGGTCTATCTGATAGTGTGACACTGACACATAATGATGAAACATCTCTTCACTGTAGCTGCTCGAGCTAACGTTAGCTTCACAGACTGACACAACAAGCTGCTCTGTCGCTTTGAATCCTGAACGTCCAAACTCAGAGCTTTAAAAGGTGAGCTATCAAGCTAGCACTACCGCCATTTAAAATTTACTGGAGACATTGTCATTATATAGAAATCAACAACCAGCAGCTTATACTTTGACTTTCTACAGCTTGTTAATTATATAAGTTATGATTAAAATTAGGGCTCTTGTGAATTGAAAATTGCACTTTTTCATTGTGTGATTTTTAATATAATAACTATATATTGTTCAACCCTACCTTTTAAATCTTGTGCAACGACTTTTGTTAGGAGCTGCCAGCTGTATGCATGTTAAATTGATATGTAAGCTACTCACAAATTAAGTGGGAATCCATGATCGTCTTGGTAAATAAGGACAACAGTAACAGACAATTATGGGAATGAATTAAATGAGGGAAAGACATTTTCATACAAATAGAAAAAAAATACTAATGAGATATTGTTTCCCATAATTGAAACAGAACATTGTGTTTATTAATAGTGATCACAACACTAAAGCTAAAAAGCAGGACTAGCTGCAGTTCTATTGTCCACTGTGCTGATTTGTCTGCTGAGTCGGGAACAGCTGGGTGGGGGCTTGACCACTCCCCACTGATTTCCCCTTTGTTTCTGAAATTGTCACTGGGGCTTTGCCAGTTTTCCAGCACATATGTGTTCATGTGTACGGAAGAGTCCTGTGTGTGTGTGTGTTTGGGGGGGGTCCCTCTCATTAGCTTATCACCCCTGGCCTTTGCTGAGGGTTATCACTTGGTCTTCCACTACCGACAGTAAAGTTTCCACTGCGGACAGCTCGAACAATGCAAACCCTCCCTCGCCTCTCCACCACTTCTGCTTCTCCTCTGGCGGCTATATATAGACCTCAACCACAAGTATACAATATCTTTGTCCAAGACATCCTATTATTTCTTTACGGTGTTGTCAGGAAAAAGGTCCCATGGTTCCCGGCCAGGGAAACCGCTTCCAGTGACAAAAACAGAGCGGAAGTTGGCATAGAAGACAATAATACAAGTAGGGATCAAGTATTTCAAGGGTTAAGTTCTGATTTGACTTGTGTATATAATGTTTTTTTTTGCTTAGGGACACATTCTGAATTTCACTGTCAGTGTTTCATTATAGATGTTTCTTTCCTTTCTCTAGCTCTGCTGTATCAGAGATGTTTCAGATGGTTGAGTTGGCGTCACTGATGAAAGAACTGAAGATCTGTCACTAAAACAGCAACAGTTCTTTGTAACATTGTTTTCATTGAACAGAAAAGTGGACAGTTGAGCAGTGATTTGAGTGGTGAGGTTGGATTGACAGGTTTTAGATAAAAGGAAAAAGGCTTCACATTTGGCCCGTATACACACACAAACACACACACGCTCACACACACACACACACACACACACACACACACACACACACACACACACACACACACACTTATGAAGGGTTGCCCTGGCCGTTTGCCTGCAGCCTGTCATCGCTCCTTCACACAAGTGTCCGTTCGTCTCTCGGGCTCCATGGGACAGACCAGCCCTGAGATACCAGTCCACATACCAGCTGAACAGATGGTATCTTCTCTACCTTGCCTGCTTCACAGATTTTTATTACCCAATTTGGCCAGAAAAGAGGCTAGTTAGAAAGGGAAGAGGAATGCCTGCTGCTGCTGCAAAAAAAGAGTACATTTATTCACCTGCTAATGCTCATCATTTAGCTTTTATAGGTATTTGCTTTGTCTGTGTGACAGATGGAAACCTTGTTAAATTGTGTAAGTAAAAATTTTAAACACACGTCCCTGCACAAGCCTTGCTTAGTGTGTCAGCCGGGTTGTAGAAATATCCCAGCTTCACAGTACCACTGAAATAGTATGGCAGCAGAAAAAAAAATCATGTACTTAGGCTATTTAAAGCGGTCCAATAGACATAAAACTGTCAGACACAAAAGAGTACAAGGGTTTACAAGGTCTGGCATCTGTTTTGTGCTTCTGTCTTGTAAAATGAGTTAAAAATTATTAGCTCGCTGTTGCTTCAAGTTGCACATCTTCATTACAAATCTCTAACACAGAGATACAGGGATATGGATTCTAGGAATATGAATCTGTTTTAGAAGCAGTGTGCAGTTTATTTTTACACCCCGACACTAGTTATGTTGATACATTCTTCTGTTGCACTCATCTTTATCTGGAGCACTACCCCTAGTAATCAGTAGACCGGAATACTGTGTAATATTCCAATTTACTTCAAGTCTACATAATTGAATTTCAACATATTAATGTACCTTTGTGTTGTTTGTGTAATGCAGCAAGATAAAACATCACTCAAGGATTCATGGATGGAAAAACACAGCTCTATTCATAGTGCTCTTGCTTAAATGAGCACAGGTAGTCTAAGCCCTGCTGAATAGCAGCATCTCTAGTCAGAGCTGCAGCTCAGCAGCAGGCCTTTGTTTGTTCACTGGTTCTGAATCAAGAGTTTATGTGTAAATAAGAAAGGGTCTGCATCCATCACACTGCACGTTTGTCAGTCCAGTCATGCATTAGTCCAGTTTTTCAACTTTTAAGCTCTGATCACACATACGTTTGATGGAGTAAGTGTGCTTATAAGCAGAATTTTGTCAATTTAAATGACACCTTGTTTAACAGTTAGCCTCAAGTCTCAGCTTCAGTACTGTGAATCTCCAGTGTGTGTTTACTGTTTAAATATGCTGAAAAAGTGCATTCTCAGTTTCTCGATGAAATGGTGGTCAAGTGGAGTGCATGGGGAGTGAAATCTACTGTATGTCTGCATTCTCTGCAGTTAGTCAAGCGCATTGGACTAGCCTGAAGTGCTTTTTCTCTCCTTTGTGCTCACATATATATACATGCATACATGTATCCAAACATAGTGACAGTGAAATGCGAAAGGAAAAGTGACTCTTTTTTTTTTTTTTTTGTCTTATCTGATTGGTTGCTGGCCAAGGTGAAGTGGTGTGTGAAGGGACACTCAAGAAGATAGGTGGCCGGGGAAGCTGGTCTGGGTCTGGCCTTTCCCTTCTTTCATATTTTCTGCTTCCCTCTTCTCAACTAGAAAAACAAGTGCAGGACTGTGGGAACCCCGGCCAACTGATATGCCAGATCAGCAGTGGGAATTTTTACTGGTGCTTGAGAATTCCATTGTCAAGGTAGTTGACCTCACTGGATATTAGGATTAAAAAAAAAAAAAAGCTGCTTATGCATAAACATGAAGACACATGAAAATGGGGGGTAAAATGACATGTGACCCTTAGCTGACCTTTGGTACTTCTAGGTTCACTGAACTCTCTTTCTCCTAAAGGCTCCTTGTCTCCTACAGTATCCTCCCATCCTCATGGATTTTTACAAAAGCTGAAATTAAATGAACCGATCTAGATAACTTAATCTTGTTGGTGTCCTTGAATGAACTTTTGATTACCAAAATGAGCACAAAGATTGATTCTAATACTGTAACAAACCATTGGAAATACAGGCAGGAATGAACTGATAGTCCCTAGATAACAGATTTTTTATCTAGTTATACTGTAGGAGATTAATTGCTCTACTGAAACATGTCAAACTCTGAAGGCAGGCTCATATAAAAGCCATAATCCACTTCAGAGACCTTCAATAAAAACATAAATTTGTTATAATTTATTAAAATATGAAACATATATTTTCCAGAATATGTTGTACCCCTTTTTAAAAAGTTGTATTAAATCTTAATAACATTAGTTCATAGTAAACATGCCTGATGAGACTCAAAAGATCTTATTTTCTGAACATGCAACCAATAAGGCCCAGTCACACCAGAAAATAGTGCAGCAAAGTTAATTGGTGGAAGCAGAATTGTGTGACGTAGGGAGTACTCACAGGGCTAGCTGGTGAGCTAATGGCTAACGCACTAGCCAGCTAGGAACATGCTAGTAGCACTAGTCGGTCACAGTCATGTTCACAATAGCTATCCGGGCTTTCTAAATGTCAATTAGCAAGCTTGTTTATTCAAGAGACACATATAGTATTTGTACTATTGACTCCTGTCTCATGAAGGGCTTAAAACCATTCCTGTTTTGTGGAGCAGTTTATACTCTCAACAGAAGAGGATTAAGAGCTAGATGATGCAACACAGATGATAAGCTATGATAGCCTCCTCCATTTTGGACTTGGCTCCCTGTTCCCTCTAGAGTTGAAACTATTAGATGATTAATTCTCTAGTTGATGGACAGAAAATAATCCACAACTATTTTAACAACACAACAACTAGCCATCATTTAAGCCACTTTTCAAGCAAAATACCAATTAATTTCTAGTTATAGTGTCTCAGTTGTTTCAGTATTCAGTATTTGATTGTAAAATTAATATTTTATGTTTTGGACTGTTGATCAGACAATTGATTAATTGAGAAAATAATCGACTATTTAATCATAATCAAAACAATTGTTATTTATTCTATTAAAACAAACTGATTTTGCTGCAAAATGTTGACGTTTTCAATGCTGGTTTGACCCAGCCTTTAGGAGAAATAAAACCTGATAAAATGAGAAGCACACTAAACCAAGATGCAGCCATTCTTCTTCCTCTAGTACTTATGGTTATTGTGGTTACCATAAACTCGGATGTGAGAAAGGTGATACTTAGCTGCAGAGTCAAAAGAGTCAAAAGAACGTCCCTATGGTCTAACCCACCCCTCTATATCAGAGTGAGTGTGCATGAGCAGGCCCAGTGTGTGTTTCCCACGTCCATTTCACCTCAGGCGAGGTGAAGGTGAGGTTGGGCACACAATGTTTTGCATCTGTCTCTTGGACTCAGTGAAGTTTCTTTGCCACAGGGTGTTTGAGTTAGCTCAAATGGTTTAGTTTTTGTCAGAGACAACAGGGTGTGTGTCTAGGCAAAGGCTGTTTGTGAGTTTGTATGAATTAAGCATCTGGAACAGAGAGATTACATAGAACTTTGTCTCTCAATTCCTGTTTATGCGTCTCTCATGATGACCAGTCTACAGTCCTTATCCTGTGTGTGTGTGTGTGTGTGTGTATGTGTGTATCAGTTTGACTGTGTGCAGTTTCCCCATTTCGTCCTGTCTTATTGTATGCCTTTATGTTGCTGGAAGGTCACCAGAGAGTGACAGGACTGCCCTGGAGACGTGATTAGATATATCAGATGATGAATGGGAACAGACTGAAGTAAATAGGAACCCGGGTGGTTGCATCTGTAAAACTGATGAGGTGTTTTGTGAGGCGGGAGCTCACTGCACTCTAAAGGGAGATGTAGCCCGACAGACAGCAAGGACGCTGTTCCAGAGAAATAATGCTTGAAAACAATGAATCATTTTGAGGATAGGAATAGAACTGAGGCAGGTCAGTGTTCAGATTTGGCAGTCTGCTGTGCCCAAAAGTGTTTGCATTTGCTCAGGTGAATAGTTGTTTTCAGTGTCTGCCTACATTACAGCTCCCACTCATCTTTGTGATGTAGCAGTGTGTGTTTGAGGGTCATCCCATTCTTGGACTACCCTCATTTCTCAGTATATTTGGCTAGATGTGTGAATATTTTAAAAAATTACACTTGGGATTAGAGCAAATTAGATTGGTTGTATTGCTGCTGGCTTCAACAGTAAGACAGGTAAGTCTGTACAGTACAATACTCCAATACAACATATATTTTTAGTTCCAAGGCATTTACTACATTTTAGAGTGAATATTGGATAATTTACTGGTCTTCAGAATGTAGTTAAAGGATTTTTAGCCATAATTTTTATCAAAGGTCTGGCTCCAGGGATGGCAATGTTGATCTGATGGTCTGGCGGTCAGACTGAAATGTCTCAACGACTATGGCTCGGCATAAAATTTTTTACTGGCATTAATGGTCCCTAGAGGATGAATCCTAATAACTTTGCTGATCCCCTGACATTTCCTCTAGTACCATAATGAGTTTGACATTTTTGTTTTATAGTGAAATGTTTTGACAACTATTTGATGGATTGTCAGGAAAAATGGAACAGGTATTAATGGTGCCCAGAGAATGAACCCTAATGACTCTGGTGATCCTCTGACTTTTCGTCTTGCCCAATTAGCAGGTCGGCATTTCACTTATGTACTGAAATATCTGTACATCTACATGATGGATTGGTACAAATTTTTGCACAGACATTCATGGTCCCCAGAAAATGAAGCCAAATGACTTTGGTGATCCCCTGACTTTTCCCGCAGTGCCAACATGAGATGGACGTTTTTGTTTTTTTAGTGAAAAGTCTCCACAACTATCAGATGGATTGCCATGAAACATAGTTCAGTCATTCATGGTCTCCAGAGGATGATTTGTTATAATGTTTCGTCTTTTCATCGCGTCAAAGTTTCCCTTTGTACAATACTCCAATACTAAAACTAATGACATTCCCACAAGCCCCAGCTGTACATTGTGTTTAGAGCTACTTAGCAAATGTTTGCATGCTAACATGCGTAACTAATACCGTAAACATTATACTTGCAAATAATGAGCTTTTTATTTTCACTACGTTATCTTGTTGACACTAGCATTTTTCACTTAAAGCATTGCTTTGCCTAAATACAGCATCACAGGGCCACTAGCATGGCTATAGACTGTAAATAGTTTTTCACATAGATCCAAGATTGTCACAGTAGACCATGTGCCAAAGATCAAACAACTTAGGCACACTTGTGACTTCATTAAACAGAGAAAATATGTGTGAATGCTTGAACTGACATTTTATGTTTGTTTGGATCAAAGTCTTTTCATTAAAGACACTTCTTCAGCTCACAGTACCGTGGTGGGCAAAGACACATCTACCCCTAATTCTCTCCCCACTCTCTCTGTCTTTGAAATGACCTACATGGCCACTAGGCCAGTCTTTGAACTCTAAAATAAGTTATTAACTCCTCATGCTGTCAAATGTATGACACACTTGAAATGTCCTCTGAAATGTGGGCTAGCCACACCACTTTCCCAACCGCTGCTCTGTGATGTCAGTTCATAAGAAAATTGTGAAAGTGGATTGTGAAATTATTCAAGCTTGTCATGAGAGCTGTGAACCTAAATCGCCAAAAAAGGAAAATGATAAAGGAAATTGCATATGCCCCGTTCGCAGTGACCCTATCTGGGTTGGGCTCAAATACAGAGTACCCATGTAACTCATGGAAGCAGAAAATAATACAGAGAGGTCAGCTACAGGGCCATGTCATGGGGAAATACTCTTTTTATTCTTCAGCAGTCTAAATACCACCACCAAAAACCTTACATACAGGTTCTAGACACAGCTGGGGCATTTACTTGAATATTTCTGCTACTTCAGCAGATGGTCAGCCATCTTTAACGAGCTTGTCGTGTGTCTAACATCTTTGCCTGGCGCAGGTTTTACCACTAAAGGCTGTTGTGGTGTTTCTGAGGCGTGACTCATGCACTCTGGGTTTGGTTGAGGTCTGAGCATAGGCACTGTGTTGTGGAAATCAAGCGCCCTCTCCACTGTTTATTTTGTAAGTCCGGTTTTCTGGCACACTATGAAGGTCAATGCCGAGGGGAACCATTAAATGAGAGGACTACATGGGAGATATATTCTTGATTTGGACATATTTTGGACATGTTTTCTCGTTTAAAGAATGGAGGAGAGTCTGGTTTGTCCCGTTTTGGGCTTGCCTGACGAACTATGGTGGATTTAAGCTATTTTTGTTTGACACGGATCCCCATGTTGATCTTTCTGCTCTACATAGTACACGCTGACAGAAAGAATTGTTGCGGGCCTTCTCGGAGATATTTTAATGGGGTCCTGGTGGAAATGGAAACTGACCCTTCTGTGCCCCCCCCTTGTTGCTCACTCCTTTTCTCTTTCCTCCCCCCTCTTTTTTTCTCTTTCCATTCTCTCTCTCTCTCTCTCTCTCCCTCTCTCTCTCTCTCTCTCTCTCTCCCTCTCTGTCGCACTCCCACAGCAGGAAGAACCCAATTATAGAGATATCAGGCCCATGCTGAAAACGTGATAGCCTGTGAAATGTCTTCGGCGTCACACAGAGACAATGTTTGTCCTGCCCCAGTGCAAACAGGATGCTGTGTGCAGGAGAGCGGTGCGAGATAAGAACAGACAACGGCAAGAGGGAAAGACCAAAAATACGGCAACTAAGGGGTTAGAGGACAGAGGACAACGTGGACAGAGAGGGGGCAAAAATAGCAGAGGCTTATGATTCAGAGATGAGTTATTGATGACCCAAAGAAAGGCAGAGAAGCAGAGCAGTGGTACAGTTACAGTATTTCTAGAATAATGCAATTCTTGTACAGGAAGTAGGAGGTTATACGCTGCCACTTGAAGGAAACCCAACTTGTACTACAAACATTGTGTCTCTCCTCCTACTCTTAACCATTTCCTGTTACTTCCTTGCTAGATAATAGTTCACAATGACTTCATTTACTAAGGAAATCAAAAGTTGATCTGTGCGATACCTCATCACTTTTTGCAGAAAACAAAAGGTCAGGTACATCGCGTCGGCAAATCACGCACCACGCACACAGATACTGGTGACAGGGATTTGCACTACAGGTGTAATCACATCTTACTCTCACACAGGAACAGATTACAGGATGATTATATCTTCTTTATTTCCTCTAAACCAAAGATAAATCGCTCATTCAGTGGACTTATCTACTGAGCTCATATTGTTCTTAATGCAGCCTTTAAGATACAAATTCAGGATTAAAATGAGAGTCATGTTAAAGTAAGAGTTTAAAAATGAGGTTTCTGTTTGTAACAAAATAAACTCCAACTAAAACTCCAAATAAACTCCAACATATCAGTACCACGATCAGGCACACTTGAGTCCACTTTTGGGTGGACTCAAAAGACACATTAGACCTTGTTATGATAAATAACCTCTTATTATGTGTTTGATTATAGTCATAATTAGTGTGAGTTTTTTTTTTTTACTTTCTCATACTGAATAACCACACTACACCTGCCAGGGTCAACACTGATTTGATTATTTAATCTGTAAAACACCAGAAAACAGTGAGAAGAGCCCATCGCAATTTCCTTCCAACCCAAGCTAATGTCATCATTGTCTTGTTTGTCCAACCAACAGCCCAGAATCCAAAGACAATCAATTTACTATAATGTAAGACCACAGAAAGCAGCACATTCTCACATTTGAGAGCTTGGAACCATTTAATTGTTTGACTTGAAAAAATAATCCATTTTCGGAATAGCAGCAAATTAGTTTTCTGTCGGTCGATTAAAAGACTAATTGTCGCGGCTCTCACTGATTCGTGGATGTCTAAATATTTACATTTACAGTCTCATTTACATGCAGTTGTCAAACCTCTCCAGGCTCACCTTTAGCCAACATACAGTAAATTAAATATGAACAAAAAGGCTATTGTGAGAGCCCCTGTATTGGAGTTTCTGATTGATCTTGCTTACAAATGAAGACATGATTGACATATTCAGTCAATAGCAACGGTAAATAGCATTGCATGTTAATAGCCTAGTATCCTGTTATTCATATAACCAGGGAAAAGGCTTTTATTAGATTGTTTTTTTGCAGTTTCTGTGACATTTGTCTTTCCTGGTAGCTCTCAAGATTAACACCAAATGTCCCTCTTTGTTTCTGTTGAATCAATACAAGTAATGGTCCCTAACACCAAGACACAAAGTCCAGAATCAATATCATAATCAGTTTTAGACCTGGACCTTGTACACAAACATGCACCAACATAAAAACAGAACTAAAAAAAAAAAAAAAAGCTTTCCATCCTCATCAAACATTTCTGTGCAGATGCCTCTAGAGATGGAAGGCATCTGAGTGACTTTTCAAAGCTTGAGAAAGTAGAGCAGGCTTTTCATGTGGAATCTGTGACACCCTAATTCTGTCTCTCTTTATTCCGTTGCTAAATTATGCACGCGTTTCTAAGTATGTCCCTCAAGATGTCCTCAGGCCAGTCAGGCGCTGAGCACCTCACCACTTGTTAAGGCAGTGAAAGCACTTATGGAGTTTCTGTATGAGGGATGTAATGGTACACAAAATTCACAGTGCGGTTTGTACCTCGGTTTTTGAGTCACGGTTCGGTACGTGTTCAATACAGCAGGAAAAAAAGAAAGGAAGAAAATAATGTTTTTGTCCTTTTTGTTTTGAAAAATGTAAACATCGAACAATGGCTTGTTGGCCAAAGCTGTTACTGAAACCGTTTAGTTGCTGCAGTGGAAACTATTACTGAAAGAGTTTAGTTGTGCTGCAGTGGAAAAAGATAATAACCTTTCTGTTTCCTGCAAGGAGTCAGAATACCTGCTGACAGCAGTTTTTTGCTCACAATGTGTTGTCCGACCACGTTGGAAATCAAATGTGTTTATAGTTGTTCTGAACGGCTTCACTCAAAGCTGACTGTCACAGAGAGGGGAGTGGGACGAGGGAGACGTGGTATTGTTTAAATACAGAGATAACGGTCCATATTTTAATAATAATGTCGGCAGCGACACTACATGAGCATGGGTAACCAGGGTAACTTGGCTAAGCTGGTGGGCATACATCCATTAGCAGGCTACAGCTAAATGGTGCACTGCCAAAACGTTCTGGGTAGAATTCAAGCACTAGAATTATGGTTCCGTACGTCGCAATAACTGGATTATTAAACTATTTTGACAGTAGTTGTTTGGGTCAGGGAGCGTACCGAACACGGGAAAGTTGCATATCATACTGAACATCTTGTACCGAACGCTTCGGGACGAATACATGAACCGTTACACCACTATTCTGTAGACAGAGTTATTAGTGGGCAGCTGTGTAGTAATACTGTATTCTAATGTTTATTGTAGTGGTAATGGTCAAATGTGTTGCTGAATGTCTTGTCCTTGCATATTTAGAAAGTTCTTTGTAAGTATGGTTAATATGGTAATGAGCATTGTCCTTCAGGGTGAATTTAAATAAAGGGTGATTTGACTGGCTGTGTTTCATTGGTCAGAAGGTGATGGATAAAAAATAAAGTCCAGAAGATCAGAATGTCAAAAACTGATTATATGATGTACTGTCCATGTCAATGCAAATAGAATGAGGCCAGGTAGAATTATTGTGTCTGAATAAATGTAAATGTAAATATCTAGGGCTGCAACTAACAATCATTTTCATTACCAGTTCATCTGCCAATTATTTTCCAGATTAACTGATGAATTGTTTAGTCTACAAAATATACAAAAAAAAAAAGTAAAATTGCCCATCACAGTTTCCGAGAGTCAAATGTGAAATTTCTTTGACAAAAATCAAAAACAACAAAAAAAAAACCAAAAGGCATTTCATGGTCTTCATTAGTCTGAGCAAAATCCGCTGAAGGCCACAAAATGTGGTCGAAAATTCCAGAAAAAGCTTTTAATTACACTTTCAATTTCACACTCCATTTCAAATGTACAACCAACAGTCCAAAACTCTGACATATTCCATTTACAGTGATTAAAAAAACAGCAAATCATCACATTGGAGAAGCTGCAACTAGAGAATAGTTCTTGAAAATGAATCATTATTTAAAATTCCAGTTAAGTTTCTGTTGATTGACTAAAAGATTAATTGACTAAATGTTGCAGCTCTACATGCTTGTGTCCATTTTTCAGTTGCGCAACTTTTTGGATTTGAGACTTTTGGGAATCCCCTGCTCCTTGTCACATGTTCTCATATGGCCAAAAAAACGCAGCTCTGAAGGATCCAAACTCCAGCAACACAACATAATTTTAGTTTATTTACTACTACTGTTACTACTACTATTTTGTTAGTCATCTGATGAAGGCTGCACCGTTGACCCTGATGAAGGAAAGCCATAGGCTGAAACGTTTTGGTCTCATAATAAAGTTAATACTGAAAATGTTGCTGAAGTCTTTGATCCTTACTTTTCTCTAAGGATCTTACAAATACCTGAAGTTGTATTTTATTAAAACCGAAACTCTGACCAGTCACCACCAACTGCTGAAACAGCTCCTCTGTCTTCACATGTTCATATTCTTCATAGAAGAAAAATAAATGAGTGAAGCAGCCAAAGAAGTCAGAAAGTAGAAGCCAGTCTGTAACTTTTAGGGAAGTCCCAAAGGTTCTTGGGAAAAGGACTGATAATGACGATGGAGTTATTTTTAGAAAATCACTGCCAAGATTTTAGGCATTATAAATATTGTGCAGATACACTCGTTGTTGGGCGCCTTGATGATGTGACTTATTCTGCAGCATAGCTACCGTTTCTGCTCTCTCTGTTGAATTACCCTGGCAGGAGCAAAGTAAACATAAGGATTAACCTTCAGCATTGCATCTGACATAGCTTTTAAATCTCACATGGAATGCATTCTCGACTCAAAACAATAAGAAATCCTCCCAGTTTTCTTAGCGGTTGCCCTACTGATCTATGAATGTTTATGTAGAAAACCTCAGCATAGCACAGTTTCAGATTTTCTCATTTTCCTTGTAATGCAGAAGGCTTCCATGCCCTTGTGCTTGAGAGCCTTCGCAGGTTATTGTTTGAGTGAATAAGATGTTCTACTTACAGTGACAGTAACCAGGCCTATGCCGCATTTTATTAGATCTTTCAATTACTTGATGCCATGTGGAACGTTGTTTGATTCTTCAGGAAAGTGTCTGGTGCTTGTAAAAGTTGAGTTTTTATTTCTTTTCCAGAAGAGTTGCGTTCATTCAGACGTGGATGTTCTTTGCTCCAGCCTCGGCCTTTCACTGCTGATGAGCTGCTTCACACACAAGTATGAAAGAGCCTTGCTCAAGGACACTTTTCTGCACTTCGTCTTTTTAAAGGACAAGATGGCATGCCGTCAGCATTCTACCTGTTGATGTCAGAAGTAGAAAAAAACCTCATCTTTGTACCCTGTTAAAAACAAACTTGAGTTCATTAATTAACATCTTTAAAAGGTACGGAGGAGTTGGTCAGGATAGTTTTGTCCTTTTTTGACAGGTGTGAAAAGTATTGGGAATCTATTTTAAGTTACCACCATACCCTTTGCCCTAAACTCAGAATAGGCTAGGTTATATAGCCATTTAGCTGCAGCAAATAACCCACACAGCAGAATTTATTCTCTGAATAGATTTTGGCCTTGTTTCCTGCTGGCATATTATCCCTTGTTACTCAGAATAAGCATGAAACATTAGGGAAAACCTTGCTTCAGACCAGAGCCAGTCATTATTGGGCTAAATTCAGGGCAAGTCCTCGTTGGAATCATTGAAAATGTTGCAAATGTAATACGCTTCTAATATCCAAGGGTTGGAGCCCAGAGTTAATAGATCCATAAAAAGCAATAAACGACGCCACCCGAGATCAAGTCAGTCAAGAGATAATGTTCGGAAAATGTATTGAGTTTGGAAATTGTTGTGGTGGTTATTCTCTGTGACCACCAAAATAGAAGACAGATTTATAGCACCAGT
Organism: Thunnus maccoyii; assembly: GCF_910596095.1. NCBI lineage: Eukaryota > Metazoa > Chordata > Actinopteri > Scombriformes > Scombridae > Thunnus > Thunnus maccoyii. The sequence goes on along the minus strand of NC_056546.1, from coordinate 25,546,938 downwards.
TTGTCATTTGTATTATGATCATGTGCATTAAATTACCCACGTAGTCCCTACTGAACAACCGAGATACAGTAAGCAGGGTTAGGAAACAAACCTCAGTGTGGATCAAAGGGAGACTCAGCAGGCCCTCGCAGTATGGATAGTCTTTATCTGCGTGTGGTTTGTGACTTGTAATTACAATGTGGTGGGTCTGGGTGGCATCTAAAACACCAGACACACCCTTCCTCTCAGTGGTGATGAGTTTCCCTGTTATTTAGTCACCCATTTTTCTACTGTATACAGAAACACACACCCAGAAACAGAATCACATTTGATGATTCATAGATTCCCTTGTATTTCGTAGATAATTGCGGAAAGAAATAAAAGCGTATGGGCCTGCGATTGATATGAGACGATATTATATGCCCATTTAATATAATCACTTACATTTATATCAACTTACAAGAAGCAACTAAAATATGATTTGTTTATTACTGAGCTCTTCCGGACATTTTAATGGAAAACAATCTATTCTTTTTAATACTGTAAAAAAGAGTAAAAACAGACCTCCTGTTGTTCACTATAAAGTGCCACATTTCTCATGTTTAAGTGCAAATGTTTTTTATTAGTTAAATTAAAGAGCCATGGATGACCTTTCAATTGTGAACATAAACCATGCACATCAGTGCGTCATCACCTTGGATTTACAAGGTTCTATCTTTGTGCTCAGTGGTTTAGAGATATTGATCATTACAATTTTCACATCCTATAAAACAAAACTGAAAGAACTTTAAGTTACCATTTTTTACACATTGAAGTAGGATTTTTGTTTAGACCTTCACTCATATTTAGTGTCTCATAAACAATATATTTTTAACAGTTAGAACCAAGGTCACCACTTAACCTTTACATCAATACATTTCAGTTGTTAGAACAAAGTGTAGTCATCAGTAGTTTGATTACAGCTCATTGGCTCACTATGGGATCTCTAGTCAAGTATGTCCTTCAGTGTTCGTCTTTGGAGGTTTTTCTTCAAAAAAACAAACTGATCAACATGTTCAGGAGACAAAACGCTGCGTTCTGAACGGAAAATGTAACCTGCAGTGCTAAATTCACGCTCAGAGGGGGAAATGAGTACCTGGAATGCAAAGGTATGTTTTGGCAAGGTTTACCAGGAGAGGAAACTCAGTCTGTTGACCACCACATTACCTACCACATTAACACATTACCTCCCAGGATCAAAGATGCAGTGTCTTTATACATAGCAACTTCAGCATGGGCTAGCTCTCTGGAGGTCCTGTCAGTCAGGCTAGGGTCCACAGTGCAGAATGTGTCACCGAAGAGATCTTGAAATGCCTTTGACATCTTGGAAGCGAGAACGTATTCTAAAGTGACACAAAACACAAGACTAAATTATTTCAGAAGACAAAATACCTTTTGTGTGCACTTCAGACACTTGTTAGCTGATTATGATTTAACTCATTCACTTGTTTATAACATTGAGTCAACAACACGTTCCACACACACATACACAGAGTAACAAATGGAAAGCATTTCAACACTAAAAGAAGTAATGATTATATTATTCATCATGAATAATGTTTGTATTTCTAAAACATTACCAAAACTAGACAAAAAAATATGATCCTACCTTCTAGTCCTACAGCTCTGCAGCCTCACATATGAGACACTGGAAAGTAGCATCTCTCTCCTCCCCACTTACAAATGGCAGATACTCTATGCAGGACTTCTGCACATCAAGCTCCCTGACCCTAGTCTGCTTCATTTCTGTTACGAAAGTGGAGTCTTCCCCTGAGTTACTGAAATGCTCCAACAATTTATCTTCAAGTGGTGCAATGATAGACACAGTGGGAGGATCTCCCTCACCCATGATGGTGGTGGCACTTTTCACTGGTACCAGTAGCTTAACCAAGTCTTCAGCTGCGGTCATGTTACTTTTGTTGAGTGTATTAACATCATTTGCGCGTTTCCTTAGTTTTCTGTCCAGGAGTGAAGCACACGCTGCAGCTTGTTGCTCCAAAAAACGATCCAACATGTCAAACAAAGTAAAACAAGACATGAGCATACGCTGGAACAGTTCATGTTCTGGAATTCCAAGCAACTTCTGCTTCTCTTTCAAAACTGTGGTTGCTACCGTGCTGTGGTGGAAAAATGACACGACCCGTCTCACTCTGCCCAGAAGACGTGCAACACCAGCACACTTAAGGCCTTTCTGTGTTTATAATATGTCCCAAGCATTTGATGTGGGGTGACAGATTTGTCTCTACTCCGGCTAGGGACATGCTGGTGGCGTTATCTGTTACAAGCGCAGGTTTTTTATCGTGTATATACCACTCCTCACAGGCTTCTTTCAAAGCTGTCCCAAGATTTGCCCGTGTGTGTCAAAATATGTGCCTGAAGAACAGAATTCTTCCTTCGCCAGTCGGTGTCAATATGAAGACAGGTCACAGTTACATAGGCATCTGTTGTACATGACATCCATCCATCTGTAGTGATAGAGACTCATTCTGCGTTCATTAACTCACGTTTAATCTCATCTTTTGGGGCGGCTGTGGCTCAGAGGTAGAGCAGGTCATCCACTAGTTGGAGGATTGGTGATTTGACCCATGGCTCCTCCAGTCTGCATGTTGAAGTGTCCTTGTGGTGAGATACTGAACCCCAAATTGCTCCTGAAAGCTGTGCCATCAGTGTGTGGGTGTGAGCAGTAGAGCATTAGAAACTCCTCCTGATGAGCAGGTTGGCACCTTGCATGGCAGTCTCTGCAGTCAGCATATGAATGTGTGTGTGAATGGGTGAATGTTGGCATGTAGTGTAAAGCATTTTGAATGGTTGGAAGACTAGAAAGGCGCTTTATAAATGCAGCCCATTTACCATCTTTAACTTGACTGTACAGACTCGATATGCAAGTTTCACTGAAGCGCTGTCTCGACGGGATTGCATATTTCTGCTCCAGAGTCTGCAGTAGCTCATGAAAACCGTTGTTCTCGACAACACTGGAAGGCCTCATGTATTTGCAAATGAAATATGAAACAGCAGCTGTGATACTCATCGCTCTTTTAGAGTTGTACTTCGGAAAAATGCTGGTCAAAGCTGGTGAGCAAGCATCTGACGTGTTAATGCTAGCACAGGGGTCAATGTTGTGTTTCTTTTTAAGGTTCCTGGCCAGGTTCGTTGTGTTTCCTGAGTATTTTAGCTCGTAATTTCATTGTTTGCATACGGCATGTGCTTTGTCTGTTGACCTGTCTTTTCTCTGAAATCCGAAAATATTTCCACACCGCTGATTTATTCCCAAGAGGGGAGTACATATCCACATTGTCTTTTTCTTGGCGGCTTGCCATTATGTGCCTGGCGCTAGCACTGTTTCAATTTTTAGGAAGGAGGCTCACTGGGATGGAAATGGTGACACAGGCGTGCCATGGGAATTTCAAAATAAAGTATCTTAAAGATGATGAGATGGGTCGATGTTTCACTTTGCATCGATGATATTGGATCGTTGATCATTGAACCGATACATCGATCCAGATCAATGGATCGTTACACCCCTAGCTCTGACCAGTCGGTATCCAGTGTCTTAGTTATTGTTATTAGTGTAACAAAAGTAAAGTTTTAGTTAATTCTAATTCTCACTAGACTCCTTTGTGATTATAAATTGTGAATGGAAGGCACATTTTCATTGTCTCAGTATGTTATTCTGTTGAAAATGTCTTGTCCTGACACTACTGATAATGTTTTGAATGGGGAATGTCCTGGTCAGCTTGACCGGCTTGAGACCAAAACAATGGCTTTAGCCTCATAGTAGCAAAAATATGACAGTTTAGAACATACTGGATATATGGAGTGATAGCAGGGAGGCGGATTATGTTTCAGGAGTATTTTGATAAGTTTATTTGAACGTTATATTATTTTGCTTTGTAAACTGGCCACTATTTTTTTAAGCTTTATTTATTCAGGGAAGTCTCACGGAGAGGAAGCCTCTCTTTTGCAGGAACGCCCTGATCACATTCACTCAGTTACACACATTCACACCTAGAAGCTGCTCAGTACAACCACAGTGTGATCTGCTTGCCATTGAGCCGCTCCACTGGAGCAGTTGGGATTAAGGGCCTTGCTCAAGGGCACCTCAGTGGTGGCAACAAGGGAGGGGCAAGTGTTGCTTTTCCACTTTCCCCATCCATTATTTAAATGCATTGTAACCACAGTCAGACCACAACCTCTGTTCCTCATTTAGATGCAATTTTTTTCACAGCTGCTATAGGTGAATATTTGATAGTTTAAAGGTTGATTGTGAGTGGAGTATGACTTTAAGTGGCTCCTCCACAAAGGGCTTGACAAACCTCCAGTGGATTATTTTTAGGCGTCTTGTGATGACATGTCCTGATTTTTGTGGAGTGCTGCATGTGCCTGACCTTTTTTTATACACACACACACGCTTACATGTACTCTGCAGTGAAATTAAAATCTATATTGATTCTGACAACCTTGATATTGACGCTTGAATCATTTGCATCAATTGCAGTCGGCTTGGCTACATTATCTAATTCAACTTCTATTTCTTTAGTTAGCGCCACAGCAGCTGGGAAGCCAGTGGCCTGTGGTTTGGCACATTTTTGGTTTAGTGTGTGTCTATAAGTTGTGCAGTTCTGTTTTGATTTGCCACATTAACAACAACCCACATTTCATAGTACAGCACCTGGGTGTATGCATTATCATGCAATACCTGTGGGGTTGACATAGATGCAGCATGAGGAAACATTCATTTGCAGCATGCATGGATGTTATTGCAGTTTGAATCTACTGCTTTGTAACTCTGCAGTAATGGTTAACATTTGTTTGATAGGCACATTTTGACATCATTTTAAAGGCACTTACAGTTTATGTAATTCTTTGCAAATTTGATACATAAAGAATATAATTTAATGAAATGTTAGCGTTGAATGAAATGAATCTAAGCCCAGTAAATGAGAATAACATTGCATAAGATGTCCTTGCACCATCCGTCAAATTCTAACCTCGTACAGCGTACATGAGAGTTACACACATAAATGCTTAGTCACCCTCCCCCTCCCTTTCTTTAGTGCTTTCGCTGGAAATTGCCATATCTTCAAGGTTCCTGTTTGACATCCCACTAAAGAGGTAGTGAAGTACAGTACAGAAGCTCTCTGCATCATATTGTTGCAGGGAGTTTGCTGTCTGTGTTGAGTAACACATGGCAGAGGTGTGAGTGGGAGAGCTCACACTATTCTGTCAGTTCCCGGGCTTCCTTTAAGCCTAGCGTGTATTGCATGTGAACACTTTTCACTATTGAGTTTTACAGTGAGACGTAATTTATGAGATAATTATACTTGATTTTCATCTGCTTCTTATGAATAGTAAACTGTGAATGTGTACAGAAATGTTGTCTACTGTGATAGAAATGCCTGATGAAATGATTTATTTAGAAGTCTGAGCCTTTACTGTAAGTGTCCCTCTCAACAGATATCCATCCATCTAAAAGGTGTGTGAGCTTTTGAATGGTAGTGAGTGCACTGCAGTCTCACGCAGTGAGGAAAAGGCTTTCCAACCACACAGCTGTGGTTGCTCTGAGTGCTGTAATTTCCTGTTTTCTGATGACACTCAATCTACATAAATCCCAGCTGATTGCAGTCTTGATTCACACTAAAATGGGTGGGTGTGAGTGCATTTATATGAATACTACTTTTCTGATTTTCTTTGTTCACTATTGCACTGCTGCATCTTCCCTGCAGCTATGATTCTGTTTATGCTGAGCATATACTTTTTCTTTTTTTTTTGCACATAAGGTTTTGTGGTCTTGTGGTAAATGACTGTGAGCTGTTTTCTTAGTATGAAATTATTATTAGTAAAATGTACACCATCCAGCCTCTGTCAGCAGTCTATCCCTCTCAAAGCTCTCAGTACTTTATCCTCACCTGCACTTGTCCTCTGATTCCTCCTCATCCATCCTAGAGTGGCTGGTATGAAGCCCGTGTAATACAGTCAGAAAAAATGTATACATTTTTCTCCAGAATCTTTTTTTTTCATAGCAGGGTAGAAAAGCTTTTAACAAAACTTTGAGAAACAAGAACTCCATCATGCATTCTCTACAACATCATCTTTCTGTTCAGGGTCATGAGGGTGTGTAACCTTTCCCAGCATGCATTAGGTGAAAGGTACGTAAACATGCTCAGGAGTTCATTGCTACTAAAGAAGTGCATGAGAGAAATGATTGGTTGAGCAAAAAAGCTTAATGAAACAAACTGAAACCGATACTATATGACCTTATTTAGTCGTGGTTACTTACTAAATTAAAAATATCATGAGATAAACTTTGCATCAACATTCAGTGATCACACACTTGACATGCTGGTAAATGATGGGATGCAGCCAATGCTGAAAGTTTATTGGTGTGACATGATTGCAAATATCAAGCATATTTGATCTGGTTGGAAATTGCACCTGATATAGCTGCCTTCCTCAGGAACAGCGGTGGAGCTGATGTAAATGTATAGCTCATCTGAGACCAAACCAAAACTGTAAATTTAAAGTTTATAGTTAATATAGTTTTGAAAGAGTAACTTAACACCGGGCTGAAAAGCAGTGTTGCACTGCCCTGTATGGTTGAAAGTCCATTTTACCCCTGGGTGCTGGGTGTGGTTGATGTAGCTAAAGGTGTGCTCTGTTGTACTGGTCACCACCAGTCCCACCAGTAATGTCACAGTGTACTGACACCTATTCACCCATACCTTATTGGAGCTTGATGACATTTGCATATAAGCGTCTAAATTTTGAGGGTAGTACTGACATTGTTGTTTGAAAATCTGTCCAACTCTCCTCCATACCAGTCTAAAGGCTGGGGTATGCTTCAAATGAACTAGTTTGTTCAAAGTGTTGTCTGACCATGTCTAAAAGACAAATAGTCCATAGCTGTTCCAAAGACCAAACTCTTAAGGCGGGGTGAAAAGCCTGTTGAAGGACGAAATGCGATAATTGTTCAATTGGGGATAACGACGAACATTTTCAGTCTGTCTGCAAAGACGATCATGGTGTTGCACACGGCTGTACACATGAACAGAAGTAGTTTTGTGAAGAATGACAAAAAGTTTGCTTGTTTGTTTCTGAAAGTTGAACAAATTATAGGATGCAGCCCTCCTAATTCTGATGTATAGACGGTGTGGGCAAAGGGGGGGATTTCAAACACTTTTAGATCCAACAAGCACTACTGATGGCTTGACCCTCCTTCGTACCTTATCCTCCACAAGGGTAAAGACATGTCTCGGGAGCAAGGTCTAATTCAGTGTTTTCTTAATGTGGCTTTGCTCTAATTAATTCCATAATGAGCCTCTTTGATGTGGAGTTACATAAAACACTGAAGGGACGCACCTCTGCGTCATCCAGCCACCGCAGAGCAACTGTGAAGCACAGTTGTTAGGGAAAGTGACATCGGCAGGAACCTGTTGGCGGACACTGGGCCAGCCAATTGGCCGATTCCCCTGCTGATTCTCCAGCTGCTCTCCTTCCTCCCATCCCCTCCCGCAGTCGATGGCCTCCATCTAGGCAGGGTATTTTTAGGCAGCTGCCTGCTCCCCTGAAAGCCAATAACCTCCTTTCTAACAGTCTGTCAACACACATAACACACACGCTGCCCATGCACAAGAGCTGTGCCACTAGGGTCGAAGAAAAACAGGGCTTTGATGTGAAAGGCCTCTGCACACTGCCACTGCTACACTTTAACATCTGTATTTAAGTATTTGTTTGTGATCTAGCAGCTGGCAGCTTTTCATTGTTATTAGTCAGGTTGTTTGCGTTGTTTACACGGAAATAAAATCCTATTATTAAGAGATAATGGCTATAATTGAGTTGGTTTGGAACAATATCACAGGTTTGTAGGGAGTCTCTATAAAAAGATTTTTTTGTGAGTGATGGCGGTTTGGAGAAACATTCCAAGCCTTCCTAGTAGTCAAAGCTGTCACTGGTTTATTCTCTCATTTTGAAAGGCAAATGAGGTGGTTATGATTTGAAAGAAAGGTTGTGTATCTTCTTATAATGCCTAGCTCATAGTTTGTCTACTCAGTTTGGACACGACTCACTGAATATGTGCTTAAAAGGATGCTTTTCATTCGGTTCTCTGAAAGGTCATCCTGGCAGTTATTTTGCATATCCAACTTGACATGGATGGCTTCAAAACAAAACAATTTGAGACTATGCTGAATTTGCAGTGCATGGCACTAATGCAAGTTTTGCTACCACTGGGCAACTAGGTGCAACAATTGTGATGTTTGGGCTCCGACAAATATAATCTTCCTACATAATTGAAATATTTGCCATTCACACTACTGCCTTCACGCTGCTAAAATGGAAAAGGTATTAGGGTTGAGTATGACTCTGCTGACTTTACAAATTTAACAGTAAAGAGCTGTGGTAGCACTTTTTTTTTTTTTTTAAAACTAAGAAATACTTTTACACCTTAGTTACACGTTGGGGATCACCAAAGTCTGTAGGATACATCCTCTGGGGAACATGAATGTCTGTACATAATTTCAATTGTTGTCGAGATATTTCAGTGTGGATCAAAGCGTCATATCACTTGATTAAATGGTCACCAAAACTTTCACCTTTTACAGCGGGTTAAGAAGTTACCATGTAATGTAATTTTAATAATAGCTCTTGCGATTTGAAAATTGTATTAATTCAGTTTGTGATTTTAATATGAAATCAACCAACCATTCAGCTTCCTACCCATGGCTTTGTTTTGTGTAGTATTCAATATTGGCACAAAATGTCTACTGTCAGCATATTCCATTCAGATACGTCCTGTATCAGCCCACATCATTCACACCAGTGTGTCAGCCACCGCGGATAAAAGCATCCACCACCTGGCACATGCATGTTACATTTAAGATGTCCTTCAAAGAAACTCGAACACATGTAGAGACGGTTGTTCTATTTTCAGTCGCTTCCCCACAAGCATTTCTTTTGAAATTATCCAGTGCTGTCTGCCTGCAGTCCCAAACGGGCCTGGAGAGAACCACATTAGAGCTGCACTGTACCTTGGCTTGTAAGTTGTACGTCAAATGCAGCTTTTTTTTCTGCGGTAGACCTGTGTGTGTCTAGTATTAGTGCCAGGTGTAACCAAGCAACTGTTGCTTTTTTAAGACACCTCATTTCCACTCCTGTATTTTCAATTATAGAGGTTGCACGCTACAGAGCAAAGTTTTTCTTGAACTGTATTTCTCTTACCCCATGCTGACCCGCAGCTCTGGTCTGAGAAAGTGAGAGCTGGGCACGCTTGTTGGGAATGGGAGAATAGCACATTTGTTAAGGATGAAGCAAAATAACAACCAGAGAAGACGGGGAGGATGGACAAACGTAGGGATCAGCAGAAGCTAATGAAAATAATAATATTGAAGTTGAAATGGAGGCCAAGAGAAAACAGCATGAGGATTACTGAGTATGAGGAGTAGGAGGAGAAGGAGGAAACTCATGTGGTGGCCATGTGTTCCCAGCAGATCGCCACAGGGGTCTTTAACGGGGCGGCCCTTTGACGTAATATCCCCACCAATCTCAGTTTAAATGGCCTTCTGTAATACCACGCTGGGCTTGGGGAATGCTGCAACACCATCAGCTAAAGGATGCATCATTGAGGAGCCACAAAGGGATAACAGTGTGTGCACTTCAGGTCATGACCCCCGAGCATGAAATTGTTAGCATTTTGAGAGCAGACTACGAGCTGACAATATTCCTACAATGCTAGTTATACAGTTATCTTGTGAGAATAATTTTCTCAAAAACCTTTGCCACAAGTTTTAATTCATCACTTCCTCTGGGTAGAGGTCACCACACCTTACACAAGAATTACACTTTTGCAAATAAGGACAATTTACAAATAGTGAGGCCTAATTACAGAGAATAACACGTTGTCAACAACATGTTATTCTCTGTCGCTTTGTGGTTTAGGGGAACAAGTCAGTTAAGTAGAATCGCAAAAAAACATGATTTCTCACACACATCTGGTGCTGTGGAGTCATATCTTTACTTTTGCTTTTGCCTTGCCTTTCAAACTTAAGTAGTCCATCTTAATAGAATGGGACTGGTAACAATGCACTGATTACTTGGGATAATCCACATTTCGCTGTTTCAGTGGGACTATATATATAGTGGACAATAATTAACTCTATTGCATTGAGCAGTAGTAAGTTTCAGTGGCAGATACTGTATCATGTAACCTGAACACATAAGACTGAAACTATCTACATTGTTTGACACTATTAGGGGTAAGTTTGAAGATATTTATTTTTTGTGATAAGGGTGACCAGACCTTTTAAGATACATGTAGGTATATCAACTCAAAAATGTTGCAGCTTTAATGTTTTGTCTGAGGTCTTTCACATAGTAGAATGTAACTACTCTGTGTGATGCCGCATTTTGGAGAGCATGACCAGCTACAGTGCTTTGCATTTGCTTTGCTTTGCTTTGTTATTGGTTAAATTCAAAGATTGGGCATTTGCAATTTGGCAAATATCTTGTCACAAGATGATAAGTCATACTTACCCTCAGTCCCCACAGAAAGTAATGTGGCGTCCCAGTTAAAAGAAGAGCTGATCAGTTCAAAGTTGCCAGGTTTTATTGAGAGATCAAACTGAAAAGGTAAAGGTATCTTGTCATATTGAAATCCACTTTCCACTTTCCACTTTGTTTACAGCTCTATGTTGAATGCAATGGAAGTGATGTAAATTTAAAGAAGTCTTACCGAGTAGAGTTTGTGTTCAAAGCAAATTTGTTTGATTCTAACTCTTTGGCTGGTGGACTGTGGACAATTTTAAGATGCCTCTGTTTGGTCCATAGTCCAAACTTTACGGTCATGCTTATCAAACGGGCACGAACACTTAAGATCTACCTCTTGGCTACTGGGATTTAAAACAGATTTTCACTAAAAACCCGAGAAGAGTCTCTTAGTTCTCCACACTATCTGAAAAGTAGGCCATCGATTGAGAAAACAGAGGCATGGGTAAAGAAGAGAGAGGAGGTGGAGAGAACTAAGCGAGTGAAATTGCCAGTGGAAAGAGGAGGTGTATGTGGAGGAGAGGCTGGGGAGGGTATGGGTTTATTTTTACCTCTCTGCCAGTATAGCCCCACTTTCTAATTAACTGCAAATTAACTTCTGATGAGCTGAGGGCGATGACAAAGTGCTGCGGCTACGGATATAGCTCACTGACAAGAAGCCTTGGTCTGTGCTCCCTTCCTGCTATTAGCCTACTTTCTCTACAGGGCACTGGGTCTCTAAGGGCCCCGCTGGTCCTCATCTGAGCCACCCTGGCAAGGTCAACATCTGTCTCCTAGAATGGCAGCACATCAGAGTCGGGTCAACCTAAATCTGAACACTCTAGAAAGCTCTGGATGCATTTCTACCAAGCTGCTGTTTTCTTTCTGCTTCACGTCGAGTTGATCTAGGACATGTATTCCCCAGATGAGATACTTTTAAGATTTGTTTATAAAAGTGTTAACAGTATGGTTTTATTGCCTCAATACCGCAGTCACCCCACCGCTGTGTTGGTTCATGCAGGGTCCACTCGTGCACTTGCAGTGAGATTTTTTTTTTTTTTAAAGACACTGTATGTAGAGAAATCTGTCGCACTTGCACCCTGCACTGCTGAGTGTCTGTGTGATGTGAGTGTGATACACAGGAAACCTTTGAAATTGCAGAGAGTGCAGCTAACAGTGGTCCTAGGAGAAACAACCGATGGAAAGAGCTAAAAATATCCGGATGATTCGTCAAGGGCTGTGATGTTACTGTATGGTACGATCACTGGGATCCCACACTTCATAGGATTAGGATCAAAACTTGAAATGTGCACAGAATCATATTTGTGGTTTCGGTGAACCACTTGCCAATAAGCCCTGCAACTCAAACACACAACCTCTACATGTACCGAGCCATAAAACAGGAACACCCATCAGTCTGACCTGTCAAATGTAAACTTCTGACTGGTCGGCTCTTTACAACATTAACAGAGATGGTCAGATGGCAAATCTCTGGTTTGAGCCTTTCTGTTCCTCTGTGTGCCTGTCTCCGTCTCGCTCTCTTTTTCTCTTCCTCTGTCCATGTGACTAATGACAAGGTCCAGTGCTTATGTCCTTATATAGACCTATGCTCTGTCTGATCTGGCTGAGGCTGGGACGATGGTGCACACACACACACACACACACACACACACACTTGCTATGTCTTGAGACATTTAGGTGCCCCTGGAAATGTCAGCATATATCAGGGATAAGCTCCTGACCACATTTATTAATGTGTCAGTATAGTAGTGTTTTATCTGTGGAGATACAGGTGTGCTATGTTTAGGTCACTCTCATACATTCTGGACTTATGAGGAATAATGTGCACTTCATTCTTGCTTTCTAAAACAAATGTCTGCAGTTAATTCCTTCTTTGATGTTGAAGGGATGGTTCAACATTTTAAGAATTGCTTTTTCTTTACTAGAGTTAGATGAGAAGATTGATACCACTAGTGTCTGTGCTTTAACTGCAGATCTAGATCATTTAGTTTATCTTAGCTTAGCTTAGCTTGAAGACTGGAAGCAGGGGGGGGGGGGAAACGGCTATTAACTATGAGTCACTGATATCGTATTTTATTTGTACACAAACAAAAATGTGACAATGGAATTTTGGGTTTTAGGGGGAGTTACATGCTATAATGAGTAACGCCTGGGTGCAGTGAATTCCTGGAGTTTTTTTTCACAGTGAGGTTGCCTGGCAACCAGCAGTATAGCTGGAGATGCTGTGCACAGACGTGTCGGGTGAACAGATACACTGTTGTTCAGCAAGATAATGTTACAGTTTGTAACTTCCCCTAAAACCACAAATTGCTGTTTTTTTTTTTTTTTACACAACTGCTTGTATACTGTTTACACAGACTGCTTTAGATACACTTTTGAACTTTTGCTATCTGTTTTCTCTCTTCTTTCAGTCTTAAACACCTCTCAGCTCAGCTTCAATAATTCACACACACACCCAGAGTGGTGTCAATCTTCTCAACTAACGTTCACTTTATTTTTTTACTTTCCGTTTTTCTGGAACATACCTTGACTAGTTGATGTTAGTGTGACTTAGTGTGACCAGCTTTGCAGATTTTCACATCTTGTAATGTTGCATTAATGTTGCATTTTCATACTTTTCCCCTCATTAAGTCTATTTACCTTAGACAGAGGACAATAGTGCTACTTTTTGGGCTGCTGACATTTCAGATCAGTTATCAGTGGTTTGTCAGGCTTATAAGGCCTTTTCACCCTTACTTGGGAGGTTTTGAGTGATTTCCAAAGTAAATCAATGATTCATATGCTCACTTGTATACAATTAATGTTGGTCATCTATGTAGAGACATATTCATGTTTACGAGGATTTGATTCCTCAGTGCTAAACAGAGTATAACTACCAAGTGCACTACAATGAGAATAAAATTTGATAGTTGATATAAGTCACGTAAGTACCGTAAAATGTTTTTATATAAAGTTGTCATGGCAATCAGGTATTTGATATGCGTTGTGCCTTGATGCCATCCAAGGATGCATCTATGTCTGTAATATATTAGGGCTTTGTTACAGATACCAACAGAGCCTGCACATCCCCTTGCGTATTCTTATTATAGGCTAGTTTTATTAGGACAAACTTCCCAATACACACACAAACACAGGCGCACACACACACACACACACACACACACACACACACACACACACACACATACACCAGTCGTTCATCCGACCTAGTTATCGACATAGGGAGATCTCTCCTTAAATGGTAGACTGCCCAGGGCCCTGTCTCTGTTTCCACCGCACAAACTAAATGAAGTCCAGGCCTGGGAATAGCCTTTTAAAGCGGAGGAGAGAGAGAGAGAGAGAGAGAGAGAGAGACAGAGAGAGAGAGGGGGAATGGCAGATACAGACAGAGCAAAAAAAGGTAAAAGAAAGAGAAAGACAAGGCGAGAGATTTGTCGATGCCCTGTAGCATGTGACTGGTGACCCTGAGAGGAAGATCCTGTTAGTGGAGGAAGGCAACTTCCTGTCAGAAGATGCATATAATAGGTACATACGTACATATAGGGTATATGTATTTCTCTAATCTGAATCTCTATTTACCATCTCTGACTCATAGACCAAAGTGAGAGAAAGTCAGGGTTAGGTCTAACAGGTTTGTAGATAACTCATATCTGCTTTAACCAGAATGAAGGAAATCTTAAGACACTACCCAGAAGTCTAGTAGGTATAGAAGGTTTTTTTTTTCTCACCTGACCCACCTGAAACTTGAAAAAACACACATTTTGCCCCTGATCAACGATATTGTAAGAGAAATCCTTAATGATGTCACTAATGGCTTTTTTTTTCTCTTTTCTTTGCAGCCTGAAAATCTACAGAAAACATGGCTGAGGGAGTTTTACCAGGTAAGTGATACTGTATCCAGCCTCAAATATTATAATCATTTTAGTCCAGCTAGTAATAAATCACCGTTTGGAGTTGGGAGGTTCATTTTTTGTTGTTCTGTGGGGGTGTTTGAGGATCAGTTCACTGCTGCTGAAACGAGAAACTTTTGCTTTGCATAGTAAGGTGAAGTGAGGTGACTGAGCAGACGTATAAGATTCCTGGTAGCTGTGTCCTGCACTGATACATGTGCAGTAACTTAGGTTCTGGCTGCGGTTTTAGTACAATCATGTGTTTTGACGTCGTGCTGACGCAAACCTCGTTTTTCCCATTATTCTTTAAATTAATACATCTATGAATAATCTTTAAATAAATCTATTGGAAAAAAGTCGATTAATTTAGTTCAGTTGTAATTTACAAATGTAATTTCCTGTTTTTTACGGCATAGTTTGAGTGTTTGAGTGTTGATTTTGTTCTGAAACAATCCAGACTTTGTGTTATACTACAGTTTTTACTATTTCAGCATCTGTTATTATAATTTGTAATCTCCTTATTTTTCCACATCATTCGATCCAATTTCCTACATTAGCAGTACAATGGATGTGCATTGAATGAACAAGGCAGCCATGTGTTTCTATAGTTTGAAGTGCTCTCATGGGACTGTGACCACAACCTTGAGGCTAGTCCACGTGATTATAAGTTCTGTAGATTGAAGTCAAGTGAAGGCATGAGTCTCCTCTTTTGTGCAAAGATCTACATGGACTGTGACTATTGTGACTTTCTTTTTGAGCAGCAGCCCTCACTTATTCTAATCTTTTCATCATCAACCGATCCTGTCTTTTTAAAAATCTTGCAGACTAATGTCGGGTTAAGCAGCTGTGACCTTATTCACCATATTTTCCCTCCTCTACATGCATTGTTTTTCAGAAAGCAAAAGCTCAAGCTCAGTCATGTTTCATATCTTACCTTTTCATCTACATAGGAACCCCTGACTAACCACAACTCTTTCCACTGGGGTAAGGGAAGTGAGGCAGCTCAAACTCTAACTGCTGTCTGAAAGTGCTGCTGAAAGTGAGAGACAGAGAGAGTGAAGACAAAGAAAACAGTTTTTGTTTTGTTTTTAGTTTTGAAATATAACCAAACTTCTTCTTAACAACTTTTTCTGGAGAAGTGAATGCAGAATATATATATATATATATTCTGCAAGATGTTTCCATTGCAGTGCCACCTCCAGAGGGCATATTTATGCAGACTGGAGTAGTTCAAGCCGACTGATGCTGAAATAAATTTAACTAAGAATATATAACTGGTGTACTTATCTGACCAAAATCACAATTATCAAAAAGAAGAGTTTCAAGTTTGACATGTTTTTCCGCAGTTTATAGTGCCCCCACATTAGTGTTTTCCATTAAGTGTGAACTTCTGGTCCCAGTGACAGTTGTTGCATTTGGACAATATATTATATTTCTTCAAGTCCAGCGATCACACAAGCAGTTAACCAGCTGGAGAGGAATGTTTTTAGCCATTGCTTAGCCTCATATATGATTTGGATAGAGCTGCAAGGATTAGTCGATTCATTGATTAGTCCATAGACAGAAAATTAATGTCTTAACTATTTTGATAATCATATTGGAGACTGTTGGATGGGACAAAACAATATATTTTAGGTTGCATCTTAGGCTTTGGGAAACAGCAATCAACACTTTTCACTATTTTCTGACATTTAATAGACCAAACAACTAACGGATTAATCAATACTGAAAATAATTGTTAGTTGCAGCCCTAGAGTTACTCCATGACGCAGCATGTTGGTTACGCCATGTCATGATTCAAGTCAGCGGTTAATATAACACAGTAATACCAGTTGCTGTGAGTTTTGACAGTCTTCTCATGTCAGTAAGAAAGACTGCTGATGGAAGCTACTCTCCTTCCTTGCATCAGCAGGTGTTGCAATAACACGATCAAAAAGTAACATCTAGCAGGAACCAGCGCTAACATCATCATATCGTTATCATATACAAAGTTAAAAGCATGATTAGTCCTCTCACAGGGACAGATGTCTCTTACCACTAATGCCACATGTGCTTGTTGAAACAGGCATCAATGGGGCGATGGTGTTCACTAGTCAGTAGCACAGCATGTAGCACAAATGTGTCAGAAAACAGTTTATCCACTTTTGAAAAAAAAAAAAATGCATGGAAAATTGCTTCAGGATCACTATAGTTTATATTTCCTAACACAAAAAATAAGGAGAATTCAAATTTCATTTCAACTTTAAAAAAAAAAAGAAAAGAAAGAAGAGTATCAATCACGCCGCCAGTATCAAACCTTCCGTGCAGATGTTGATACAAAGCCGTGAAAGTCAAAGGTGGTAACACTTGATAAATATAGAGACAGAGTGAGACAAAAAGAAAGTGACATAGAAACAACACAGATAATGAAAGACACGCAAGGAGAAACACACTGAGTAAGAAAGAGAAGATGAAACAGAGAATGAAATTAACTTTATCTCCAAATTCATCAGCGGAGATGACCGGAATCGAGCAATTCTGAAAGTGTTTTCTCGACACTCCCGGCCTAAATAGCCCTGTATTGATTTGTGTGTCAGCAAATTGCAGCATATCGGTGCCAGCGCCAAGAGACATGAACGTCTGTAGCCTGATGATGCGGCGCCAAAGTTTGCTCTGCTATACAGGAACTTCAACATGCTATAGGTGAGAGAAAGGGGGATTTTGTTTTGGAGTGAGTAGAAATTCACTGCTCAGCATATAGAGGCAATGTAAATGTAAAGACACACAGTTTCACTCACAGACAAAACACTTAAGGGTGATTTTCTCACCAGGAAGTGGTTTAACTTACAGCAGCTATCCACCTGCAGCTTCATATTGTAGAAGTATCCTGTGAGAAGTGCATGTGACCCAGACATTTATGTTCCAATCACGACACTATTATTATCCTGAGCTGTAAGCATAATGGTGAATGAATGAATGAATGAATGAATGAATAAAAATATTTTCAGTGTAAGTTAGTGAAATAACTTCACATTGACCAACACTACAAGACTGGCTTTTTAGCTGTATAATGCTGTATGTTTTAGAGAAGTGTTGACTGTCAAATTAAAATAGTTTTGCATTTCATAAAGAGAGCTACATCTTTAAAGAAACAAAGCAGTACGAACATCTAACCGTCTGACCACCAATTACCACAAATGCTACTTCTCTGAGGGTATACTTTATATTACACAGTGTCAAGGATACACTGTATGTTCATAAACAGAGGCTATGTACTGACTCACACTGACAGCAAAGGTTTATATTTTAGGATGTTGCGTTATCTTGTTTCTTCACACCTCATTCATAATGCATAATAATGTTTTTTTGAGGAAATGTACTTTTGCGGGTAGAAGTCTAACATCCTTTTGTTTCAAGTGTTCCTAATATAAATGCAGAAAGCTATTCAGTGCAGAAATATTTTCATATATTTTAATATGCTTCAAGCTTGCATCGCCATTCTGAGTTTCTGCCTGTCAAAGCCTTTTTGCGTACCTTTTTCCTCCCGGTGCCTGCATTGGTGCAGATGTATTATTTGACTTCTCTGCACTGGACAGCTACCCTCCTTTTTTTTCTGCTACTGCTGACCGGTCCAGAAAGCCAAACCTTCCACCGCGTCTATGTGTACAGCTAATATAAATGCAACAGTGGCTGGTGAGTAGCTGGAAAAAGTGGTTAGTTCAGATCAGTATGTAAACCAAGTAAATAAATGACACCTCAAACACTGTTAAGAAAAACACACAATCCTATTTACTATTCCCAGGAACCGCTGGTCGATTGGTTGTGACAGAAAGTATTCTAGACTCACCCTGAACACACACACACACACACACGTACATACACACACTGCCTGACTGCGGCCATTCTGTTTGGCCTGAAGCGTATACAGGAACGCTGTCAGTCATAAATCCAAATATCGCCGCAAGGACATAGAAATTTATACTTGTAGCTTGAAAACATGATGTTCAGATGATTAGTTGACTTTATAACAGTATTTACTACATGTCAAATTACCTGATGAAGTGTTTTGAGGAAGACAATATGTATTCTAAGACCTGTTCAAATGCTGTTGCACGTAGGAGTAATGGATTTCCTCATATAAACTGAATGGACATGATACAGATTAAATGTGATCCCGGACTAATAACCACAAAATAAATATAGATGACATGATTAGATTCCCTGCTAATGACCAAACCAATATGTTCCATTAAGTGTTCTTCACATTACTTCAAATCAGCTGCAGTTAGTATCTTATTAAGAGCTGAAGCATATTGAGGCGGGCCTCATGACTCCATTCTTTCACTCAGCAGAAACTAAATTTAGCTGATATTTTGTATAGTGAAGGAAATACACTGAAGGAAGTCCCTGATCCTGATTCCATGTCATGTCATGCCGAGTATCTTTCTAATGCTGACTCCTCCACCTTAAAGTCGAACTCAAATTCGAATCCTCACTTTTTATGTAAGGAAAACTAAATTGTGATGTGGAGCTGAAACAGTTAGTTGATTAGCTGACTGACAGAATGACAATCTGCAATTATTTTGATAATCGATTAATCGTTGAAGTTATTTCACAGGCAGAAATCCCAAACGTTGTGATAAAATGTGATACTAAACTCAACTTTGAAGAACATGAAGACATCACCATATGTTCCAGGACATTGTGGTGGGAATTTTTCACCATGATGATTAATCAGTTAATTAAGAAACTAACAGTCACTTGTAGCCCTACGTTAATGATACCGCAGCTATTTTGCATATGTTCTCATTTTTTCAAAAGAGGATATTTATGTTAATTGAAACAAGATCTAAACTTTCAACCCGTGGGTGGACGTTTCCTACACAACTGATTGACTGATATCCGAAAGCTGGTGTTACTTGACGCTCTGTTGACTTCAGTGGTGCGCTTCAGACTGCAGAACGTCATACTGTCTAGCTCAAATTTTTATTTAAATGTGGTGTTTAAACACAGCGCATGTTATTAACTATTAGCAACATTTGGAAGGACTCATCATACTTTTAAAGTTTGTATTTCACTTGTAAAGTGGAAGTTTACAGCGGCCCCTCAGCTAATTAACTGCCTTTGTGGCCACTGGAATTAAAGCAATATTAACTAATCAGTTATAATATTTTCAGTCACAGCACATGCAGATATTGCACCAGTCAAATTATGGACATCATCACTGGTAGCAGATATTCACTCCTCCTGTAAAACACTAATGTAGGAGGTGCTTTAACTGAAAATAAAAAAACAAAACTTACATTTTTTTTTTTTTGGTCATAACGGTTTTTTTTTTTTTTTCTTCAACTGTTTTCGCCGTGAGGTTTAGAATGGATTTTTACAGCATCTCTGACAAGAAATACTGAAGTTCAAATGCAGGTCTGTCAACCAACAGCAGCACTTCAGAGTGGTAATTTCTACCAGAGAAATGCCTCAGAGAGAGAAATGATATGGTAGCTATATAATTTCCATACTGCTCTGTGATTTTTAATGAAGCACGGTTTACAAGCAGTATATTTGGAACACAAAAAAATGATCTGAACTGCATTAGGCTCCATCTTACCAATACCAATCAATTAAAATATGCCTCCGTTTCTGATACTGATCTTGCAGTCTAGTTTTGGGCCCTCACTTCCAGTTTTAATGGTTTTTATGATCGTTCTCAGGCCACCAAATCTATAGTAAATCACTCAGTGTTCCTCATAGTGTGGCAGGTAAAGACATACTCAGCTGCCAGACTGCAGCTCTCCATGTGATCTCCCAACAGGATCGGTATTTTATTTACGTCGGTCATGTGTTCAAATTCAGGATGTTTGTATTTGAATTTGGGGAAATATTTTGTTCGGACTGGCTGGAGTTTTGTGCATTCTGTTAGAAAGTGCAGCTCTGTCTTGACTTTGTCTTTTTGCACAGTTGGCAGAACGGCTGCTCTTTGGGGAGCCATGATTTTGTTGTGTTGGCCTGTGTCGATGGCCAGGCTGTACTCACTGACTCTGTACTTTGTTGACTGTCAGTCACTGTGGTCAGGTAGTCTGTCATGTACTGTCTATTTAGGGCCAGATAACATTGCATTTTGCTTTGTGTTTTGTTTGTTTGTTCCGATTGCTGACGTAGTTTTGTTTCTGTCGTGTTATAATTTGGTTGACTGTAATTGATTTGTTCTCAGACTGGTCCTGAGGCAGAACAGGGTTAGAAAATGAACTAAGCATCAGGACCAGCTGAGTGAAGGGACTCTTTTCTCTGCTCAGCTCTTGGCATTGCAGGGCTTTGTAGTGATAGGAGTGGGGGTCACTGTTTTATAGATGAAACCAGTATTTAGGCCTAATTGCTCTAGGGCCCAGGTCTGGCAGTACTGCTCTAGCAGGTCCAGGTTCTGCTGTAACCTCTGTTCTGTAGGAGACAGCAGAACCAGGTCATCTGCATAGAGCAGGAATTTGATCTGAGTCGTGTAGAGTGAGACCAGGTGCTGTTGATTTCTCTAGGATGGTGGCCAGTTCTTTAATATAGATGTTGACTAGAGTCAGACTCACACAGCAGCCTTGTCTCACTCCACGCGTCAGAGAGAAAAATGTCCTTTTGTTGCCAGTTTTTCTACCACACTTATTGTTTGTGTACATTGATTTAATTATTACACATGTTTTACCCAAATAGAATTGAATGCCTTTTTGAAATCTATGAAACATGTAAAGATTTTGTTATTATTTTGGTGAATATGTTTGTCAATTAAGGTGTGATACAAATCCAATATGACTTTTACTCAAGATACTGTGCTTGTAGGGATGTTTATGAGTCTTGAATTTATAATGCCACAGAGAACCTTCCCCACATTACTGTTGACACAGATGTCTTGGTAATTATTCCACTTGGTAGTCAAATTCATGTCCATGACCATGATTCCAGATGTCAGGGACGTAAACTATACTCAGATTCAAATTGAAGAGTTTCAGGATAGCCAATAGGAATTTTGCGCTTGTGTATTTCAGCATCTCATTCATGACGCTGTCAAGCCAGCTGGCTTTTTCTGGTTTTAGTGCACAGTAGTTTTTCTTTTAGTTCCTGCTCAGTAATGGGGGAGTCAGGGGAATCTGATTTTCTTTTATGGGCAATACTAGTTGATTTAATTTTGTTATTATTTGGTTTTGATTTGGGTCTGGTTTGGTTGGTAAAATTAAGCAATATTGCACTTGAGGGTGTGCTTCACCGTCATTGTTGGCACGATGCTTACGGAACTTGGCGCAAGCGCCTTGTTCCTGACCGCATCACACCCTCGAGTGTAATATTGCGATTATACAACATTTACCAACAAAATAAAAGATATAAACAAAATGTTTTCATATTGTGAGGCAGTTCTCTCTAAAAATAAAAAAAACTGTTTGCTTGTGTTATCTCCGTTTCCATGGAAATACATGGGATATGACTAAGACCTGGAAAACAATCACTCACGTCAGTAGACTCCTATGAAATGAAGCCTAGTTTACTACTCCAGCAAGTAGGCTGACCCTTAGTAACGACCTAGCAACAGACGTTTTCTAGTCCCTGCTGAGTCAACCAGCCAAGTTGAGTTAGAGATCGTGGGATTTCCCAAGCATATAAACACAAAACTCCTTTGCTAGCTCAGTCTTCGTGTAACTAAGATATCCACTGAAAAATTTTTTTTTTTCCATGGACAGATTTAGCTACTACGTCTACAAACTTCACAGACATTTTTAAGTTAGTGGCGCCATGTCACTGACTCACCGACACAGCTGATAGAGGATGCCAGTGTGGGAGCTGAGATATACTCTCAAGTGAAGGGAAAATGGCTAAGTTTTGCTGTGTATAGGGTTGCCGGGTAACGATAAAAGGGTGGAGAAAGGTTCGGGTTTTCCAGTGTGTGTGAGGGTGTGTGTGTGTAACTCATGCCACAGTCTCAGCGTTCAATCCAGTTGGGAAACCCCTTATCAGTTCAGTTCAATCCAGTTTCACAAATACAAAAGACAACTCAAAGTTCCGCTCCGGGTTTTCACCGCTAATCCCCCCACAAGACAAAACAAACCAAAGACACTAGCAAAGCAACACAGTACATAAAATAAACCCAGCAGAAACGTCAGATAGGTCGGACCACCATGTTTAACTATATATCTTCAAACGTTACAGTTACGACTGAAAATGAGAACAGAAAAAACAAGTTTGCCAAGTTCACATATCTCCACAATTCAAATCAACCACCAGTCGTCTACCCAGAAGTGACTGTTGTTCTTATCGCAATGTCACGGTCTGTACTTCTGATGAATGGTGGAGTAATGTTTTTAGTGACAAGGCTTTTTTCATTTGAGCATGGTTAGGTGTGCTGTCATGCTGATTTGGAGCATGTTCTAAACGTCTGTTGACCAATCGGATTGCTTGGTTGGAACTACGTGTTGTATAATTGTTGGTAGAAGTGTTTGGAAATGACTGACTCATATGTCTCCATTCTGTATTGCCAGTTCTATAGATTTGGATTTCTTAAGTTTATTTCATTTTTCCCCAAATCAGTTTGTGTTTATGGATTCCTCAATTAATGTCAGTAGTTTGTGTGTTTATTGTGCCTTTTTGATTCTGTGTGTTTAAGTGTGTCACAGTAAAGAAGGCGCAAGTCTACATTTCCTGGATCTCTGTGTTTTTGATTGGATAATCTCCTAAGCTTTTGTCTAATTTCTTTACATTCTTTATCAAACCTATTGTCATCTTTGGGATTCTTCGGTTTATTTTTGAATTGTTTTAGCCTAATTGTAATTTTTTGCATGATGATGTGATTGACATGTCTAACTGCATCATTTATGCCTTCTTTACTATAAACATATGTGGTGTCCAGAAAGGTATCTAATAGTGTTTGAATTTCAGGGGTGCTTATTGCTATCTGGAACTCTTCTGTGCTGTTTTCAGTCCTTCTGTTTGATTTCTTGATATTAAAAGGCTGTGGATGTGTGCTGTTGTTTGTCTCTGTCCTTTTGAGAAACACAGTAATTTGGCTGTGGTCAGACAGAGGGGTCAATGGATTAATTGTTAATTCACTGAGAGAGAGAAAGGATCAAGATCTGTTACCATGCAATCAACTGTGCTGTTGCCAAGAGGTGAGCAAAAAGAAAAAAAAAAGAAAAGAAGAGCCTCCTTGTACCCTGCTTTTGACAGTGTACAGACCCAGGCTTTGACAGAGTTGCAAGAGGTCTCTGCCATTCTTGTTAACCTGGAGGTCAGAGTTGTGACGAGGAAGGTTAGTTATGTTTTGTAGGAAGTTTTGTCCAAATATATGAAAGTTACCTAGCTCTGTGGTCAGGTAAAGAGCTACTGCGTGCATTCAGGTCCCCACAATTTAGCATACTTCCATGGGCCTGGAAACTGCAGGGGAAGATATCTTCATCATAGTATGGTGAGTCACTAAGGGGGATGTAGGCAGGACACAGGAATATGTCTGTCTGGAGGGTTAATGATGTCTTGTTTTATTTTAAGCCATATGTGTGAGTGTTCATATTTTATGGGGGTAATGTAATTTGACATTTCTTCTTTGTTCCAGATAATAATCCCTCCTGAATCCCTCCTCCTTTTAACAGTAGTGACAGAGCCTGATATACACCAGGTCTCTTAGAGGATGATGATGATGTCTGTGTCTTTGGTGTTTTCTCTGAATTCAGGGGATTCACTCTTACATCTGAACAGTGAAGAATTAAGACACTAAATATTCCACATGGAAACAGTAAAAGGCTTCATTGTTATCATTGGCAAATACAAAAATAAACAGTTTTAAAGAAGAGATAAAACCTACAGCATTGAATAGAAGGTATGGCCATCCTTGACCCAAGACAATTTTAGTCAACTAATAGCATATTTATGTATTTATAACCAACTAACCAATTATTTGATTTAATTACAATTTTGCAGAATTTTATCTTCCGCCTACTTATTTGCAGAAGAATCTTTTTAAATCTGGTCTTTATAAAAGACCAAAACAGATTATGAGTATTATTGTGATGTCAGAGATGTACTCTTCAGTAATGTCCAATAACAAATAGGCTAACTCATTCTGCATGGGACAAAGGAGAAGGATGCATAAATAAATTAATGAGCAGCACTGGTTAGTGTCATCAGTGCATCAGCGTAACTCCTCATATTTGGGTGTCAGGCTTGACTAGCAGGATGTCATGCAGGATGAGGCGCGGAGAATGTGCTCCTAAGCAGCAGTTGTTCCGGGTCTGAAAAGTGAAGCCACTGCGGAAGTGCCTTAAACCTGCATTCTCTCTAATGGCCATCAGGGGGCGACTCCAGTGGCTCTAAAAAGAAGTCGGATTGTATGGAAGACTATGTGAAAATGACCCTACTTCTCACTTGATTTATTACGGCAGTAAACATTTTACCGATGAGTTTATGGCTTGTTTCAAGTCTTCAATACAGCATGATGTTTATTTTGTAAATTACGTCCCATTTAATTTAAATTTGACGATAAAGCAGGGAATGCTTTGGGGATGTCGCTACGTTGTGATTGACAAGTCGCGACTGTGGCAACAACATTGGCTAGATAACATAACCTCAGATTCACAGTATAGGTGTAGCCTTAGCCGTTACTATTTCAGTGTGTTTTCAGTTCATGAAGGTTAATTGTAACATTTTGGTGGCCTAAAAAAAATCTTGTTTAAGGTTTTCCGCCAGGCGTCAGTACTGTCGGTGTACAGTAACAGGTTAGTTATAACCAGTGTCTCTCCTGTGTGGCTTCTGGGTTTTATCTCACTATTTTGTGTTTATAAGCTTTTTTTGCCTGTGCACTTTTCACTTCTGTTGGGTAGTTAATGACAAGGGGGCAGGGTTTTATCAAGGTATTCTGCAACATTGTACCATCTACTGCTCCCTCTGCTGCTACTTACTATAGCAGACTACTTTAAGTTAGGGCAGGGCTAGCTTTGTATGTCTTGGGGTGAAAACTTAGAATAAGAGTTGTGGATATGAAGGGGCTTACCGTACTACTCTACAACTTCACTTGAGTGAGAGGAAGACTGCTAGCTGTTTGGTGTATTAAATCCTTTGGTTTGGAGTCTTTTTGTCCTTAGCTTAGCATAGCCTTCCCTCTCCTCTTCTGTCATGTTAGCCAAGCTTCTCTGTGTCTCTTTACTTTTCTTATCTTATATGATCCCTTTCTTTATGCTTTTCTTTCAAAAGCACGTCCCCTTGCTGTTTTTCTCTCTTTTAGGTTTGAATTTTCCAGTATTTAATAGGTTTATCTCAGTTTGAAACTATTTAATTCTGTAAGAGTTTCAGTGAAACATGACTTCTTCAACTCATTAACCACTTTCCTGTGTTTTTTTTTTTAAATTAAATGGGTCTCTGGGTCTCTGTCAACTTTGCTTTAGTCTTCCTTGTAATAATTACTGTCACTGACGTGCCAAAACATGTTGTTTGCCAGGTGATTCCAGCCTCCACAAAGCGTGTATGTGTTTGTATGAGGAAGCATGTCCTGGTTACGGCTGTTGAGGAATTCTGTTTGCATTGTGGTGCAGGCTTACGTGTTTTAGAGGAAGGTATCACATCTCCTAATGCCTGTGTGGGGAGAGAGAGGGAAAGAACAGCATGTAGGCAGAGAGTGAGAGGAAGAGAGGTGTGCCCCTGTGTAAAGCAGGCAGGCCTGTAGCCTCATGCCAGCTCTGTGCTGCTGTTGGCTGACGTCATGGAAAGAAGCATCAGACTCTGAACTCGGCGCGGCTGGGAACAACCAGCAGTGACGGCTCGAGCTACAATCAGCCACGCTGCGCTAGCTCATCGTGACCCCTCTGCACACACAATACACTCACTGTGTCCTCTGGTCCACCAGTTAGCCTGCTGTTTAGTCATGAACTCTTACAACTATGATATGTTTTCCACTGAAAAACCTCAGTGCATATGAAAAAGAAAAGCATATTTGGCATTTAATGCAGTAGAGTATTGTGACTTCTGCTTTGAGTGGGCTTGGCAAGAATCCAAATGCTGTTTCACACAGGAAACCTTTGGTCTCACACCCAATAAAGAGAATCAGCGCTGTTGCTTTAATCATAACATAACATCTTGCCATCAGGAAACATTTGAAGGTACTCGTGAAAGGGATATTGCCCATTCACACGGCAACACTCCCCAAAAATTCTGCGTGCACTGCTGCTTCATGGCAACTGTGTGCATTCCACATTCAGTCAACTGTTGCTGACATACAGGTCGCTTGTAAGGAAAAAGCTGTCAATTTTTTTTTTTATGTGTCAAAACTAATCATGCCATAGTTCCACTTCAGCATCCTGGAAAATAAACAATAAAAGCTGTTGAACTGGCTTTTACGGAGCTGCAACCACAGCAAAAGCCATTGAACAAGGTTGCCTGTCAGTACCTGCACTCCTTCTGCATATCTTTATGTACTGTGTGTCTGGGTGTCTGTGTGTATTGTAGCTGTTGTGTCTTGTTCCGTTCAGCTATTCAGCACAGGGAACAGCGAGGGAATTCCTTAAGGAAATAAAATGATTTATTTGATGACACACCTTGATCATAGTCCATTGGCATATTTGCACCAGCTACTGCAAAACCTTCTTCAGTGCTCTCCTGTTTTGATCTGCCTTTCATATTCTCTTTATATCTTTCCTACTGTTTGACTCATTTTGCAGAGGCTGTGTTTTCCAACAGGCCCTCTTCATACTAAGCATGTTTGGAGCAGTTTAGACAAACTCAGTAGTGTAAACTTCAAAGTTCAGTTTATTTGGGCAGGTGAGAACAAACTAAAATGCCTGGAAATGTAGGTCTCTTTTAACGGTGCTGCAGTTTCGCAGCAGTGATAATGTCATCTGAACCAATTACAGGAATCTACTGTTTGATTGTCAGGTTTTAGCGCCGTAAAGGAACACATATTTACATCGACTTGCCGGTACTTACTCATACTTGTAAAGAGTGATTTAACAAAATGAAACAGAGTTTATGCTATTACTCATTTAGCTATTTCTTCACATGTTCTGGTATGAACATCACAGAAAACAAATTACAGGAAAGAGTGCATAAACATCCATTAAGTTCAGGTAAGGTTTTGACTTTGACCCAGTGCCAAAAATATCATAGTTATTTGGATCACAAGTTTGGATCACCAAAACTCACAAGCTGCATTTTGCATTTTTGGAAAATTAAGTAAGTCATTGGTTGATTCATATTTGACTGTATGAATCTAAATGAAGTGAGAAAACAAAAGAAGCTTTTGATCGAAACCTCCCACAAACTCTTGGATGTCAACTTAGATAAATAATCATATAGTTTATAGTGTAAATGTCACTGCTGTAACTATTATTTGAAAAGCCGTAGTTATTGCATCCATGTCAAACCTCTCATAGTCTTTGTTCCTCATTTCCTTATTTCTCATGCCGCTCCAGTGAGTCCAATCAAATCCTGTATCAGGACTCTCCGTCTGTGTCAGGATACCCCGGTCATTTACACGTAAGCAAAGCAGGGTCATTTCCCTGCTCGGCATGTGTGCAATAGACTGGGTTAAATGGGAATCCGGCGCTGCTGTAGTAATGTAAACAGTGTTTTGCATTTCACCGCACTCAATTGAATAATCCCACAGCTGATTTGCATTGGAAACTTCTCTGGACCGTCACGGGCCAGTGATTGTGTCAGGTCTCCACATCCAGTCTTGTGATCTGTAAATTGCAGAGACGCACAGTGTTGAAGGTCATGGGATAGTTAATTGGTCTTTTTGTTATTTTAAATGCCCAATCTCTAATTATATTATGGTTCCTGAACTCTCTGTTGATATCAGGCCTTCTTGACATAGGGTTTTATAGGGGAAAAAATCCATCTTTTTTTTTAACTTGGATGGTCCACTAAACTACAGATTGTATCCTGAGGGCCCCATATTCTCTGTATTATTTACACAGAATCTTTTGCGTGAGCGACTGCACCACAGTTGCATGGTAAAGCAAAAAACACTCAATGTACGTCAGCTCACAGACTTCCCTGATTTCTGTGAGTATTTCCCACCTCCAAATAGGAACCATGAAATAGGACTCAGGCTCTACTGATTAGTCTTCATCAAAGGCCCTCTCTGTCTAGTAGATTATGTCTGGCACACAGTGCAGCTTTAGACCTTTACACCAGTTTATAAAGATGAAACACAATGAAAAAACACCAACTTATATTCTTTGGCATAAATGACTCAGATTTAAAAATATAGTTTCGTAGCTTTTCAAGTCTGTTGTTTTCAGCAAAAGTGAGTCAGTCCTGAGTACTTACAATCTTAAACCGTGATTTCTGTTCTGTTAGCGTGTGTTGTGAAACCATTGCAAGACCTCTATAAACCATGTTTACCGAACGTCTATCTCATCAACTACTTTTACCACTTACATATCAACAGACATTTCAACTGCTTTTATCTTTTACTCTTCAAATGACAATTCAGCTGCTTTCAGTGGATACACATCGACTTCAACTGCATTCACATCTATCTCTTTAACTGACATTTGAATCATTTCTATGTTTTACACTTTGACTGAAACTTTAAACCCTTTCAGGTTTCAGGTCTTACCTGTGAACAACAACCAAACTTCGTCTTTTTAACTCTCACAACTTCCACTGCTCACACACAATTTACTACAACTGCTTTCACCGTTTACACTCACACAGCCGACACTTTAACTGACACATTCTTTCAGTTTATGCACTTGAGGTGTCACAGATTTCTTTTTCAGGACCTCCCACTTCAACAGACGGTAAAATTTTCAAGTATGTTTCAACTATGCTTCCTTTCAGCTCTTTCACTTCAACTGTTACTTCACTTCAGTCGGCACTTCAACTTCATTCACTGCTCACTCTTAAACTAAAATGTCAACTTGTTTCAGCACTTTCATTTTAACTACAAATTCTACTTCCTTTAGTACTTGGAATTCATCTTCCACTGCCTCGGTATTTCAACCATTTCAAACGTTTCAACTGCAAACAAGAACACTTACATTTTTTTATGTTTATGTCAGGGGTTATTTATGTGTCTTTCACTACGTATGTCTCAGATCCAGGAGCAGTCTAGATACTTGCTGTTATCTCTGAGTGTAGGACTGTGAATTTGAAAGATTTAATTTGATTAGACTGCAGGAGGGTAGTACATACTGTAAAAGGCGTTGCACAGTTTGACAAATATGTAATAGAAACAAATGGGAACCGCCTTGGAATTTGAATGTTTTAAAGAATCAGGTCATGGAAAGGAGGGAGGAAGGAAGAAAGAGGACGAGAGGACACACCTCCATATCAAACACATCAGCGTCTGACATCCTTGTGAGGTTGAGAAATGATCCCATATGGCAGCACTCTGTTACTCATGTCAGCATGGCCAGACAGGCTTTTCTCACCGCTGCCACAGCAGCTGTCACTATTTGAGGATTGTTTAGAGAGGCCACTGCTGTTGTTGCCCATCATAAAAACAGGTTTTAGAGATACAATATTTGGCGTGTCAATATTTCGGTCATCACTTTAATGTCAACAGAGTTTCTTGTTAGCGGTGATAAATGTAATTGGATATCGGTCACATGTTAGCTCTTTGCCAAAGTAAAGTCATTGGTTGATGTTTGGTTTTAGGCTGATAGTGTCTGTGATTCTGGTAATTAAATTACCACCGTTGTCTGTTTGCCAAAGCATAGCTGAATTTACAGCTCGGAAAGATAAATAGAATGCAGTTGAATAACACAAGCATGTAAGTGTGCGCACATACACACACACACTCGCACACACGTCACATCGGACCCTGACATTAGTTGCAAGCTCCTTGAGAGTGTGACCTTTTCCATCGTGAGTTGATAGGTCCACTAATCTTTCCAAGTTTGAGCTGCTGCAGGTCCCCCCCCCATTCCTGGGTCATTGGAGCTAAGTGACAAGCCATGGGTTGATGGAAAATCCATAGTGTTATTGCCATACATTACTTTTATTTGATTGGGCCTGTAGTGAGCATAATGCAACGCTGAGGTGGGGTGCTGGTGAAGTAGCAGGGCTGAGTTCAGGTTCGGGGACCATTTGTAGCTCCCCCCACCACCACCACCACTCTGTGACATTGATGTATAGCTTCTGCCTACCATCCATAGGCCCGACCCTGTGAGTGCTTGTGAGTGCTGTAAATCACTCTGTGATATTGATTTTCCATTAGAGGTCAGCCACTCTGAACACCTCTGACAGGGTGCTCACAAACACCTCACTCCGTGTAAGAGGAAATTTTAAAGGAAAGCAACATCAGGTCATGTGACTCAAGTGCCTAGCAGGAAGTGAATATTACCACTTTTCATGTTACACATGTAAAGACCAATTTGTAAAAGTTTATGTTTAATTTCACCGCAATCTTTTTTCTATCACAGTTTGTATTTCCTGGAGTCTTGCCCATACTCCGATAAGCATTCTTGACATATTCCTGCATCAGCCCAGTTTTTATTAGTATAGTGAGTGATGTGTCAGCACAAGTCGTGACGTGTGAGCATCCGTCACACCCTGCTGTACATACATACAGCGCTGCAGGCACATCCCTGATGGTCGATGAAGAGGGGCCGGCGTTATGCTTGTGGAACAAGCTCACTAAGTGCCTTCTGCCTACATTAGCAAGGCACTTCGTCTTGTGTAAATATAGTAGCATGTCACAAAGCTGAGTTAGGAAGAATTGTAGAGGCTCAGGCACCATGCTCATATAGGTGTTGCGCTTGGCTGAATAATAAAAGTTTTGTTTATGATGACGTATCGCGCTTACTGGGCTTACTGACATATGGTGTTTTTACAGAAGTTATGGATACACCTGCACTTAAAAATAAAGTTATTTGTAGTGGAACTGTTTGTCCCTTTCCTTCCTTGTTGACCTGTGTTTTTCTCTCTCCTCCCTTACAGACAGTGCAGTCCCATAAGCCTCACTTCTTGGCAGTGCACTGTCAAGAGGTGGGTGGGAAGAATTACGAGGCGTCCATGTCACACGTGGATAGTTTTGTCAAGTAAGTGTTGTGCTCATGATGTGTTATTAGGTCTAATAGTTTTGACCATAGCCATTTCTCTGATAAGGCAACGCCCACTTCATGGCTCGTGGAACAAGCAGGAGTAGTCTGTTTTAAACTGAGCGGGCTACTCCCCCCACTGGACGCATCACAGCTGTACGTCAGCTACATGTGTTTTTATTTTCAAGACTGTGCCTTATAGTGCAAAGTGTTTATCAGGATACATGTTAGCTTCATTGGAAGGTATCTTAACTTTACTTTAAGTTGAGGAAATGTTAGATTTTTTTGGCTTCTGTTGACATTCCTTGATGTGTGTGTGTTTTCTGTCCACCAGAGAGCTGTTGTCCAGTGATGCCATGAAGGAGTACAGCAGAGCCCGCGTCTACCTCGATGAGAACTACAAATCCCAGGAGCATTTCACAGTAAGTACACTGATGGTGCATTCACATTTGCACGTTCACAAACGCTGATCTTTAAATTGTCGTTCACCTGATTTACATGAGGTAAGTTAGGTTTGACAGTTCGATTTGATTCCTCAAGTTGGTGATTTGATTCAAGAGATGATTATTTCTTTTTCCCTCAATTCAATTTTCTAAACCACGATTAAATTTAACACTGATTTGCCAAAACTGTATTACTGCATTATTGCAAATTAAAAACATTTGCAATAACTATCCTTATTTTTTTTACTACGAAACAGAAAATACACAGCACAGTTATGTTTGTGATTGTAAATAAGAGACAAAAACAACATTTCTGTTATTTCAAGAAATTTTGAGATATGATACCACCGAGGACCTCAGACTGTTTCCATTAAACAGCTTCGTTAAACTAAGTCTACTTTCAAACTGATGTAAAGCCTCAAAATCTTCTTTACAAAAAACCCCAAATCAAATTAAACATTAAAAAAAAAAAATGTCCTCACGCATTTTACCCTCACTACCAGTAATAGTCGTAGTGGTGACATTAGCAGTAAAAGTGTGACAGCCCACCATTTCTCTGAATTCTGATGTTCATAACGAGGAAATATCTGAGACAGTTACGGTGCACCGATGTCTTCGCACAAGTCATTTTGTGATCGCAGCTCTTAAATTAGGACACTGTGGTGGAATCTTAGCTTGTGGTTGAAATGTTTGATGTAGACAGACCTTAAACTGAAAACTGTCACCCTAAACATGTTTGCATGTTAGGTGAGAAAAGGCCGAGCACAATTGTCACAACAGCCAACACCTGCTGAAAACTTCAGCCAGGGTGTTTGGCATTGCCGACTTCAAATGGGTTTATATAAAAAAAAAAAAAATGCTTCATTTGGGTGCTTTGCCTATCAAGACCTAAATACTGCATAAACGTAGAGCCACAGAAAGACAACAAGCATCAGGCTGTTTTGCACAGGAACTGTAAAACTTCATAAGCTGATCAGTGGAGTGACTTGCAACCATTAGATGATACAAAGAAAAACTACAGTATATATACTTATACTTACTGTGATGTGCTTATTGTGCATGAGAGACATTGCATAGAATAAATGTTACTGAACTCAAGACTTAAATTCCAGCTTAATATTATATTTATAATAGTATATTGAACTGTAACACAGTCTATTGTGTTCACCCCCTCAATGTGCAGTAACAGCAGATATCCACAAGATGGCAGTAGATGTTTGGAAATAAATTTGTGTTGTGCTGAGTGTTTCTCAGGTTTAACTTGTTCAGTGTTTTGGGACTGCTTCTTTATTGATTATCAGAATTAATTGAGCAGTCATGGATTCTTTGACATTTGTTACTTTAATTAACAAAAGTAAATTTTAAGGCAATCACTTTAACCCTTGTGTTATTATTTTACATTGGCTTGACTTACTCATTGATTAGGGTCCCACAGACCTCACTGCTGTGTGTGTACAATTAATAACTGCAAAATCAACACATTTTTTACCTTTTTAAATAACTTTTTCTTTTTCTTCTGGCATCAGTAAACCCTACTTTATGAGAAACTTTTGTAGACATAATCCTTCGCTTTTACACCTATTACACCAAATAAGGAAATCTCAGAAGATTAGGAAAATTCAGGAAATATCAAGCTGATAAAACAATGACGACTAAGTATTTTTGAACTGTTAAAGAGGGCCCCAAACAGAACATTATGGTTAAAGCAACAGATTCAAAGGCTAAAATACCATTGCCCAAGCCAATAAAACTAAAAGTTACTATACAAATATTTGAGTTTCTCCAATTTTATCAAACTGTTCAAGTGTGCAGTATTATGACAGTGTAATACACAGACCATTGGCCGATAATGATTAATATACTATCTCTCTTCAAATCCTTTCTCTTTTCTATCTCAATGAATATTACTGTCATCTATGAATCAAATATGGCTGTCTATGATATTACAGTATGACTTTTGAAGGAATGACCTTCTTGGTTCATTTATTTGTCCCGCAGCTGAAGAATTGTTTTGTCTTTGGCCTCTTGGTGGAGCCAAATACTCAAACCAAACTCCACTGACAGGACTGGAGCCCTGTGCTCTGCAACCATCCTGTAGTTTACAAGGAAACATGCTTTTAAGTTTAGTTTTATGTTAGATTGTTAATGGACAGACTACTGGTGTGTCAAATAATCATCTCTGCATTCCCCGGAGATTATGTGGAAAAAAGAGCATATAAGACCATATTGATGTGGTTCAGATATGGACTGAGGTCACAGTTTGTCTGTGATTACTGAGGTGTGTCTGTCCTGGTTCCCCTCCATGTTTTCAGCGTTATCACCACGCTACACTGCACGTCCACAAACGCTCATAAATCACAGCACACACTGAGTCACATTTGCTCTTTTCAAAAAAATATTACAAACATTGGCCTTTAGAAAATATAATTATCTGCCGTTTCATATAAGCGCCGCTAATATCCCGGCATTATGAGCTGTTTATTTAATGGTGTTTGTGTATAGATTAACCTTTTTGTTGTATTTTCATTTTCATCAAATAGAGATCGCAGTTTGCGCTTCTCTTTGTGAATCAGTCAGCGGAAAGAGAAACATCTGATGTGCTTTCTATGATGCTGATATTGAAATCCTTGCAACAGTAAATATGAATAGACTCTCCAGTCTTTCTCACACAGGGCTTGCCATTTAGCTTTGATGACATCACTCATATTTGTTTTCTCAATCTTCGATTTTCTCCCCCCCTCGTGCTCCGGGGATAATTGTTTGTTGTCTGCCCCGCCTGTCAATTTTCAGATAATGTAAGTGGGAACACTTTTCTGGGTCCAAAGCTTCCACTTCTTGTGTGTGTGTGTGTGTATGTGTGTGTGTGTGCTGTTGTGTTTTTGTATGCAGTTACGTAGTTTCTTTGGAAGTCCAAGTGAATGTTTCGGATGAGTGGGAGTGTAGTAATGTAGCGAGTGTACGCTAAAGGCCAGATTGTTTACTTGCCCAGTGTGGGAGTGTGAGTGTGTGTGCGTGTGTGTTTGAACTGCATTTCTGTGTCAGTGAAAGAGAGGAATGTGATTGATAAATGAACGTGTGAAGTTATGTAAAAGGGACCCTTTTTTTTTTTTGCAACTGTGATGAGAGCTGAAGCCAATTCATTGATTAGACCACTGACACAAACTTAATCGACAGCTTTAATTGCAAAAGCGATTAATTGCAGAAGTCATTTTTAAGCAAAAATGCTAAAACTTCACTGGTTTCCGCTTCTTAAATGTGAATATTACTGGTTTAGTGGTCATTTGTGATAGTAAATTGGATATTGTTGGATTTTGAATTGTTGGTCAAACACAAAAAACTATTAGTTTAGTCAGGTTTGTCTTTGAGAGATTGTTATGGCTATTTTTGAAAACATTTTATTCATTTAAATTTAAATTTTATGAACTAAAGTAATGGAAATAATCATAAGTTGTAGTCCTAACTGTAAATTTAAAAAAACCTTAAATTTATAGAAATGAAAACCATAAATATCTATTTAACAGCAGGACTTTTGCATCTTAGAAAGGCATTTTTTCAGATACTGTAGAAATGATAAACCAAATCCCCTTTAAATTGTTTATAAAGTTTGACATTTTTTGAGTGAAAATCAACAGAATTTCCACCAAATCCAACCTGCTGACATACAATTTAAATATGATGAAGAGGTTGCAGCCACATTTGTTTACCGCGTCTTAATTTTTCCCGAATTAAACTGTAATAATGTTAAAATGCTACATGTCGCACCTTGATGCTGAATCTGAACAATGAGAACTGCGGGCGAGCTGGAACTCCTCCTCTCCTCCCAGAGGAAGGTAGCTGTGATGGGGAAGAGCTTGACTGACACGTCCCCCCTACGGCTGAGCCCCGAGCCGGTGTTTTACAGCCCTGTTAAGGTATACAGCAGGTAAAATGTCAATTAGGAAGGCCCGCCCTGATAACTCAACTCCCAATCCACTTGTTCTTGGCCATTAATATTTATCGTGGGCCTGGCCCTGGAGCTGCAGCCCGTGTCATCTGGAATGATGTGCGCTAATGTCTGCCCCTGTTACCGCTTCCTGACACACACTTGTACTGTGATGTCTGTAGAGCTCCACCAGAAATGCCAGCAAACTCGCATGCACAAACACACACTGTCACACAGTCTAATCAAGCTATCCACATACACAGACAGTGATACACAGCGGCACACACTGCCTCCTCAGCCCTCTGTTGTTCCAGGGCATTTTAATGGGAAATTAAAGGCATCCCTCATGTCTGTGGTCTGCAGGACAGGAATGAGAGCAGCGACGGAGGATAAATCAGGCTCTGTGGCTTGACAGGACACCGCTGTCTCCTTTTTTACCCTGTGGTTGTGTGTGTATGCATCCGCGCCTGTGTGTTTTTGTCTATGTGTTTGCAAGTGTTTTCACCGTAGGAGACGATGTTAGAGTATCAAGCACTTTATCCCGTCTCGTTTGTGTCATATATGTCAAAACTCTTGTGCATGTTTGCAGCTTTTTATGGGGTCACTCAGTGTTTTATTTTACAGCACATGCAAACTACGGCGTGAATCCAGAAGAAGTTTAGATTTGACTTGCAGTGTTACATTTTGAAATAAATCTAACTGATATTCTATTAGGCTGTATGTGAACATGGTCAATGGTTCAACCACTTAATTTAATGTGAAACAACTTGCACTTCACATCATAAAACCACCCTTGCTCTTGCTGGAGTAATTAGGATTTGAACAAACACATATACAGTATATATGTATACTATAGTGTAGATGAGTTTTTTTTAAGATTATCAGATAATTGGAGGAAAACAGGATGACATACAGTGAAAATCTGAAGTCCAATTCTTGTGACATTGTACTTTTAGAACATTCATTTTCATTTGTAGAGGTTGTGTAGCAACATTTTATTCAAATATAATTCAAAGTGTTTTACAGGAGAGTAACAAAACAGTAGGGCTGCAACTAATGATTATTTTTACTATGATTTGACCATTGATAAATTAACTGTATGATCTATAATATCAGAAAATAGTGAGAATACTAATACTATAATGTTACAATTTCCCAGAACCCAAGTTAACTTATGTTAATGTCTGATTTTGTGTTTCAGTCCAAATATATACATGTACTTTAGATATTCACTTTACTATTATAGACTATATTAGACTAAAAAACTAATATTATTATTCTAGAAGCTGTAATTTCAGATTAAAAAAAGATTGATTGATTCTCACAATGGTTGCAGATTTTCTGTTGATCAACAATAGTTTCAGTTGTAACAGGCAAACAGCAACAAACAACAACAGGACAAAGAGTCTACAGCCGAGCTAGTGGCCTGGAGGCTGTACTTTGGCACATCAGTGGCTCCAGCTAAATGCTAATGTCTGCATGCTAACATGCTGATGTTAAGAAGGTATAATACTTACCATGTTCATCATCTTAGTTTAGTATGTTAGCATGCTAACATGTGCTAAGTAGCACAAAACATAAAGTACAGTTGAGGCTGATGGGAATGTCATTAGTAGATGGTGGAATCACCAAAGTGATTACAGTTCATCCTGAGATTGGTGCCAAAGGTAAAGTCACGGGATCATCAAGTAGTTGTTGCCACATTTCAATCTATATTGGCAGACTGATGGACAGACCATTAAGTGATGTCTCTAGCATGGCTAAAAATAAAGAAAAAGACAACAACAAACACATAAGAACAACAATGACTAATATACAGGTGAGTTACTCAGCGAAAGAAAACTGAATAGTGAGGAGAATAAACTGAATCAAAAGTTCTTGAGGTTGCTTTAAAATTAACAGCGTGGGTGGAGCTGTCAGATCAGCAAATAAACTGCTCCATACTGCTTCACACTAGTTCTCTTGTCAAAAGTGTAACATAGTATCATAAAGACAGGAAGCACAGTGTACAACAGCAACATGCAGGTACAGCAAATGCTGTAGACTAAAAACAAAGACAACCCAGCTTTACTGAGGTGGACTTTAGTATTAAAAGGCTGTCTCATGAAAGAGACACCCACATGTTGATGGGTCTTTTAGCAAGGCACAAAAATCCCACCTACTGTCTCTCATTGTACATTTAAGGATTTCACCTAAATAATCAGCTAAATGCCTAAATTCTGATTTGCTCGTTCCCCCGTCCTGCCTAAACAGCCTTCTGATCTCTGGTTGGTCGAGCAGCCCAGTCAGTAGCTGCCAGCAGCTCAGCCTCACTCTGCTTCAGAGGTGAGTCCTTAATTCTCCTCCAGGCAGCGTGCTGTAATGCAATCATCAGTACCGCTCTGCTCAGCCAGGAATTTATGAACACTTAGTGTCCCTCTGTGCTGACAGGGCCTCAGCGTGAGTGTGTTTACGGTATTGCACAGAAATGCGTGTCACTTGCATTTATCACCTTTTTTTTTTTTTTTTTTAACTACATCTTATATCACCCTCCTGTTCTGCTTTTATGATGAAACAAAACCTGGGTTGCATATAGAGATTATATACAGCGGGATCCAGAGAAAGTGGGGTCATAGAGGAGGGGTCCCTGTGTACAGTCTGTTGGTTTTACACAAAGAGGTTAACTAGCAGGAGCAGCCCTCCTCCTCCTCCTCCTCCTCTACTTCATCCATCCTCCACCTCCCAGGCATATAAGCAGGTTAAAATATTGCAAACTAAATCTAAGAGAGCTCTTATTTCAATATGGTGAGAAGTACGGCACCGACTGAGGCCACTTGAATGGAGTAGATGTCAGCTCGGTAATATCGCCCGGCCATAACTCTCCTGGGCCATCAGTCATACTCTCAGGGCAGACATAAGTGCATACACACACACACACACACACACACATACACGTATAGTGTCAAAGCCGAATAAACACTGACGCAAGCAGGCACGCGGAATCCCACACACACACACACACACTCAGGACATGTGTTGAGCGACAATCAATGAATCTACCATCAGACTTGAGTTATGAGCGAGAGAGAGAGTGGGCATTCCCTCTGAAAACATTTTGACTGAAAATGTACAGTATATATAATTAATGGATAGTGTAAAGAGGTGGAGAAATTGATGCATTTATTACAAGGAGTCAAATCTAAGGAATGGAGCCTTTTGCCCTCCTGGATCATCACTGCACTGGGCATGGGCTGCTCTCACTCACACACACACACACACACACACACACACACACACACCCACAAAACTTCTCCTCATAAACAGCGCTCTGATAAAGTGTTTACCTGTGTGTGTGTGTGTGTGTTTGGACGGGATCTGGCTGAGGGAGTAAATCAGTTGTGTTAGAGGTGGAGGTGTTGTTGTCCTGCAGTGGAGGGTGGGATATATGTGTGTGTGTGTGTGTGTGTGTGTGTGTGTGGGGTGGTGGTGGTGGGGTGGGAGGGGGGGTCTCCAGCCACAGATAATGATGTGATTCCAGCATGAGGCGGGCCGGGTGTACCTCGCCACCGTCCATTATGATGTGCGGCCCCCAGCCACCGAAGGGGCAGAGTGAAGGTGAGCCTGTCATATCGATCTTTTTAGTGCTAAAATATGAGCCACTTTACTCTGCTCCCCGGCGCAGTGATGTGAAAAATAATAACTCGGACCCAAATTAAAAATATTGATCGCTTAGGAGGTGTTGAGAGCAAATAAACACCCTCTGAAGGATTTTTATCCCCCCCCCCACCTCCCCTCCTCCCTCCTCTCACCGTCCTCCCTCCTCCGTCTTGTCCCTCCGCCCAGTGAAAGGGCCGGGTCAGGGATAGTGGCTAGCTGAACTGTAAAAAAATATCAGACTGTCTTGTTGCTCAGTAGTCTTCATAATAACCACCTACGAGGCTCTTGATGCTCTTTATTGTTCCCAGACACAAATCAACAAGCAACCATTTTTTCAGCTACTCCCAACGCTGATTGATCGGGCTTTGACTCCATAATCTGGCATTAGCTCGGCTCCATACAGGTACCCCCCCCCTTTTACCCCCTTGAGTCATAATTTTTTGCACATCCGAGCTTGACTTTTTTATTCCTTCCCGCCGTAACAGATGAGCTGACACGGGGCCATCAAACGGGTGGGAAAACAATTGCCACAAGGTTAATTTTATTGCCTGCTCCATGCATTTGTGAGCAGGCGGGAGGTGTCCTCTGCCCGGGTCCTGATGAATGGCTGTGCCGAGCGGGCAGGAATGAAAATGAGAGGGGAGAGAGGCCAGGCACGGCAAGCCCCACCTGAAATTGAAATTTTTTCTGACATGCTCAAAATTGGTATTCTGATATATAAGAGAGGCGATGTTCCATTTAGTTTGATGATGAAAGCTGTCATGTGTCCCAGTCAATTGCGTTTTACGACACCTGCTTTACCTCATACATCCCAAGAAGGTTAATATCTGCACATCCTAAATGGCGGATGTCAGATTGTCCAGAGTCCGTAGGAAAATAAACTACTTAGTGTATCTAAATGCTGTCGTAATACTTGGCCGTCCCGGTCGCACCACTATTGATTGTCCACAAGGACGTTTGTTCTGTTTTGGGGCCAACTCGGGATGAATAGATATTTGATGGAGCGTGGAGAGTGGGACTGCACCAGCATCTGCATCTGCATCTCAGTGCTGTGTCAGTGGGGATGAGAGCCAGGCGTCGAGGAGAATCACATGCTGCCTGTTGACATCAGTGAGAGGGAGCAGGGCCAGAGCTGGCGATATCTCCGGTTCCCCACTTGAGCCGGGTCCTCTCGCTGAAAGCTCACTCCTGTCTGCTGGCGTCAGGCCCTCACTCTGTGTGTATGTGTGTGTGCGCGCGTGTGCTTGTATGCCTAGATGTGCATATACATGTATGTTGTGTGTGTAGCATTACCGACATAGAGCTGTCACTAGCCAGCACTTTGTCTATACATATCGATTCTTCCTCCACCACCGGTTATAGCCGCTTCATTTGCATGGCATAGCTGACCCAGGCAGTCACTGGCCATTATATTCCCATTAGCTAATCTCTCAGTTTTGATTTCCATAATCCTCTGTCTATTGAGAGCCCTCACAGCTCTCACAGTCCCGCTCTCCAAGGAGAAAAAAAGATTCCCACCCACCCCACCCCACTCAATTTATTCTCCAAAAATCTGCACAGCAACGTGTATCATACACACAAACATGTATATGTACAGTGTATTCAAACATTGATGCCCTGTTACTGAGTCATATTGGTATTTATTACCAGTCATGGAAGCCTAATACAGAGTTTTTACTAAATCTTAGTAAAGTAAAAGTACAGAAATATCAGCAA
The DNA here is from genome assembly GCF_910596095.1 of Thunnus maccoyii. Classification (NCBI taxonomy): domain Eukaryota; kingdom Metazoa; phylum Chordata; class Actinopteri; order Scombriformes; family Scombridae; genus Thunnus; species Thunnus maccoyii. Next base: position 25,505,798 of record NC_056546.1, on the reverse strand, counting down.
AACGCGCATTAGTAGTAAAAAAGTAAAGTAAAAGTACTTAGTGTGCAGAAAGTGCACTTTCAGAATGTTATATTATGAAAAATTATCATTGGATCATTATTAGTAGTGATTCATTTACATAGAAGCAGCATTTTAATGCATAAAGTCCCAGAGCCTAAGATGCCCTCTTTAAAGTGCTTGTTTTGTTTGACCAAAAGTTTAATACCTTAAGATTTTCAATCAGGTGTTATAAACATTAAACGACTAATTGATTATTAGAATTTTCTGGCATTCAACCAATTGATTGATTAAGTAATTGTTTCAACAGGATTTTCAATACACCTTTTGTGTACTTTTTAACCCGTTTTAAAAAAAATAGAATACATAGATTAGCATTTTCTTTCGCTTTTCTGTTGGACAATGTAACTACACTGGAACTTGCTCAAGGGCACCTCAGCATAGAAATGATGGATGGCTCGTCCAGATATGTATTAAGACATATAAGAATACTCTGATTTGAATAATATTTTCTGTCTGATACATTTTTTCCACAAAACAGTTAAATTCTCTCATTTAAAAATCCAGAATATCTGGATATATGAACATCGTTGATTTCAAAAGTTGAACAGCTGGACACATGATGTCCATTCTCAATGTATGTGCACAGCAGGCTTCAAGTCCCATATCACACTTGTATAAGTCTGTTGCCAATAAGACACAGTGATGTGGATTAACTATCTACAGCTAACACACTCACCTCTCACATTTCCATCCCAGCCGCGTCCGCTCATCCTCTCCTGGAACAAACATCCAAATTGACCTTAATCACCCTCAGCAGAGTTCTCTTGGAGCGATTGCTTCCATTGATCAAAGGGGACCTACCACCTACTACCCACACCCCCTCCTCTCCAAATGAGCTGATAATTAATAAGGGCTGGCTCTGCAAACACCAGTCAACAGACAGCATGATGGATCGGACAGCTTGGACGCAAACCAATACAATGCCAAGCTTTCTCCGGCCCTCTGAAAGGCCCCTGGGTGTCCTTTACCCTGCATGATCAGGCATGCATAGGAGCACCCACCCTGCTAATTAAATACCCACAGGTTGCCCTTGTTTTTCAGCAGGGATGCTTTCTATCTGCTCACTATTGGCAAGTATTTAATAATTCATGGAGCTGCATCACTGAGGACAGTGCTCAGGGTTCATGCTGTACTGTTGCAGACTTTGTGATAAAGTCAGTTCAATTTCAAATGTTTAATAGCTCACAACGTTCTACAAGTTGTTTCTTTCAGTCAGAGAAAATTACATTAAAATTTGCCTTCTCATGTCTGATGAAATTTTTCTACACTTATATCTTAAATGCCGAGTGTGTAGCATAAAGATGTTTCACATTAATATCAATTAACATTCAGACAATTCTTATCATTCATCTGAATACAAGCGATCGCACCATTGTGGGACATTTGGAGGGGAGCTGCTAAACAATCGCTGCTTAAAACAGATTTGAACTATTTCCTGTAACTGTCACTGAGGTGGTTCAACAACAGTGACAACGGCGTCGTAGAATTGTTCTGTCTCATGTCGGCCGTCTGCTTCTTTTGCTGAATGAGCTGAGCAGTGACGGACACATCCATGAGCGATCCATACCACCGTGCTAATGGCTTCCTTTTAATCGCTACACTTCCTCTTGTTTTGTCAGCACGTGAGTCGTTAGCTGCTAATTGTGAGATATGGGCATTTTTTTTAGTGCAGGGAAATTCTCTTTCCCGAGGCTCGTTGTGTGCGTTATGTGTTCCTATCCGGAGCATGAGGGAAATGAAGAAACAGGAGGTGGAAAGTGCAGGTCTAATTCTTAATGATGTTAGGTCCCCTCTCGGAAGTGTGGTTTGTTGGACCCTGTGTGGCCCCTAAGCAGTTTGACTGGGTGTAATTGGTGAATCTCCTCTAAAAGGAGTAGAGGGTCGCTGGCCATTGGCTGTGAGCCTGTCATAATAACAACCAACAATGTGATCATTTCATTTCCTTTTCACTTACACATCACCTCACCTCATGAGACAGGACACACACACATACATACACATGGGGACAAGGTTAACGTTGGGCCCCATTTATTTCACTCTAACCATCACAATGACTCTAAATAGCCTTTCAAAAGCAGAGTGAGGAGGGAGACAAAAATAATCTAATCACACAATTACTGCTGGGCTTCATTCTATAGTTAAGTGCATTTTTATTGTGTAACGTTTCTTTTTTTCCCCGCACCCTCTCCCGCCCCCTCTGTTTTCCCTGCCTCCGTCGGCAAGCGTTCTCTCCCTGCCACTTCTCATCTAATATGGCCATAATTGGGTTTGGTTGTACAAATCAAATTTCAGCAATTGGGTTACCCTCCTCTGAAATTGGAGAGGTCTCAGGGCCGGCATGGGTGGAGAGTTAATCTGCTTTTGTTAAGCCCTCCTTTTGGTGAGCTGCGGCGGCAACATCGTGCCGTGCCAGTTAAAGCGTTTTACCTGTCACTGTGGACATGGCTTCTAATTTAGCCCCCTCTTCAAAAAAAAAAAAAAAAAAGAACAAAAACCCTCCCCCACACACACACACACACGCCAAGCAGAGCCACCCTCTGCTCCTGCTCGTGCAAATAATGACATTTGAATCGAGCATTAACAGGCTTAATTACTTTAAAATTGTCATTTTAATTTACACTGATATAGTATTGATCACACAAGCAGAGATTAAGGCCCTCAGTGGAGCGGTTGATGTGGAATTAAACAGGGCTGGGTCCTCCTGGGGCCCGCCTGGCCTGTCCTGCCGCAGCCAGAAGAGGAATGACATCCTCCCCCTAATGAACTGGCAGCATGCGCAGACATGAATTTCAGGCCCCGCTGGAGAAGGAGGGAAATAATGGGGTTTGGGGAGCCATGGCGGGTTATTCATTCACTGCCATGCACCAATTCTCCTGTGATTCATCCCCAGGCCCCCAGACCCCCACTGCCTGTTTGCCTGCCACATTCAGCCCGCCTGACCTTTCTCCTGCCTAAGTGTATATATATATCCCCTGCCTCCTCTGGGAGCACCTTACCCCATGCCAGGTATCATGTACAGAAGGAGGGAGGGGCAAGGGGGGGAGGGTTGTTAAGGTGGGAGAGGGAACAGGGGTGAGACACCTTCACTGAGCCGCCAGCCTCTAATCCAAACATCCCCCCCAGCGGTGGAAGTGCTGGTCCGTGATTCTCCCTCTCATCCTGGCTCACCGGCCTGTCTGAAGAAGACGACCCTTTCCTGGGGAATTGATCTCCTCACTCGAGGCTGATGTCACGCACAGCTGGTTAATATCAGGGGAGGGGGGGGATTGTTACATTAAATCCAAGCAATTTCTCCCCAGTTTGGAGAAAGCCAGTGGCTCGTCTGGTAAGCGCTGTGTTGTGGAGTAATTATAGCGGTAGAAACAACCTCTTGACACCTGTCTCCAATGAACACACTCAAACAATCACACTCCACACAAGTGCGTTTAATGACTGGCTCTTAGAGTGAGAGGCCTGATAAGAATAAAGCTGGCGCTGTGTGTGCATCCAGGAAGGATGAGTATTCAAATCCATTAGCCTGACATGAAACATTTCCACTAAAAATAAGTGTACGACTTTTTACCCACTTTAAGCTCTGTCCACATGATGTAATGTTTAACTTAACTGATTAATATACTGTAATGTATATCATAGTATACTTATTGTACTTCACCATTCTCATCAAACTTGATCCTTTGATGTTTTTTTATTAAGTATTCAATATTGCTTCATTAAATTGTAAAATCTACCTATTGGGTTGAATAATTTTACTGGTGCATTGTTAGTTTATACAGTTTTCCTCAAACAGCCGATGATACAATGAAAAATGCTGGTTAAAGATGGTTTTGATTGGTGGTGTAGCTAGGGTGGTTTGTGGTTCAATCCCCAACTCCTCCCATCCACATGTCACAGTTTCCTTAAGCAAGAACTGAATTACAAAATTGCTCCTAATGCAGGCGTTTATAAGGGAAAAAGCCACTTTGGGAAAAAGTGCCTTTCCGGACAAGTCAGTATACTTTTAGAACAAATTGGGTCTCATGCAAGAAGCACTAACATGAACAGATTTGTTCTTAAAATGCATGTACGAGTGATTTAAGAACATTTGTGAGATTCATCAATTTTCTTGTACTGTACTTAGAATTCTCTTTTAGGCACAAACAAAATTTATGAATGGTTCAGACATGTCGTATGTGTCATGAACACATCATCTCTGCCTTTCTTTACTGGGGAGAAACACTTGTTTCACTTAAAATTATAATGCCCTAATCTGAATTAATTTGGAGTTTAAATATGATACTGAAAAAGCAAAACAAACTTAATGCAAAATTTATATTCTGTTTACCATATGTTCATCGTCATGGCTGCAATTTATTTCAAAGGTTTTTTAGATTTTATGATTTTTATGTCCATGTTCTGGTGCAGCAACTTCTACATTTCAGTAGTTGTTGGAAACTACTCTCTGTGCGACAGCTGCCTCTGTGTCTCTCTGCAGCTCTCTGTCCAGTTTCATGTTGTGTTACTTTTCTCTAACATCTCTGTGTCACATTGTCACATCCCTTGACTGCCTCCCATCATGAAGCGCTTTACTTTAGAAAGATGTTTTTTAAAATCTAACTTCATGTCAAAGCACTCCTTCTTTAGATTGGATTCATATTTTCTAATTGTTTCAAGTCTCCTGCTGTCACCCATAAATTTGTTTGTCTTCTGATTTCTGAAAGCAGGACTTGAGGCTGTGCAGTGTTTTTACTCTTTGGGAACTTTTTGTGAATGAAACTCAACCCACAAACGGAGCGTAATATGGAGCCTTATATGGCAATTTTAGGGGCGTGGATTATGCTAATGATTACATCTCACAAACGCACCTCCTCATGAACAAGTGGCATTCATCAGGCTGAAACAAGCCATTTACAACAAGTTCAGGCAGTTTAGAGAGTTTGTTGAATTCCAGATAGGATTTTCTTATTTTCCTCTTATTGCTTTGTGCAAAAACAAATAGAAGGGAAAAATATGAAAACATTCATGCATGAGGCCCATTCTAAAATTTAGTACGCAGGAATGGAAAGATTCTTGGATCATATTTCTCTTTCAACATTCAAACATGTTCAACTTTGAACCAGTTATGTGCAGTGCAGATATATGCACAGTTAATGAGTGCATGTGACAGTTCCAATCGAAGTGATTGTGTTCTCCTATAACAGTGTTGGACTACTTTGAGGGTATTGCCTACCTTACCTTACTTTGGCAACTTGCTAACAGCTGTTTTAAAATTACAGTGCTATCACGGTGGTAACTATGAGCCTCCACATCCATTCTCTCCTCTTCCTCTCAAACTTTCTTGATGCTCTCCACTGTGTGCTGACAGCAGCTTTAGAAATGATTTATGGAAACAGGTACACATCATAAAATAAAGTAGTGGTGGTGTTGTGGCAAAGTCAAAACACAACTCAAGTGTGCTCTTGTCCTTGAGCCAGGTTACTACCAGTGTTTCCTAAAACAGCCCAAAGGCCCCTGTGCAGATTGAAAAAGGGGGGATTGTTTGTGAGGTCCTCATTTGATTGCATTACCTGCACCTGGATGTCCCGAGGTGGAAGCCATCTTGACAATGAAGGCCAAACAAAACAACAACCTCTTCTTTGTATTTGGCTGGCAACAATGACGGATATCAAGATGTCTCCAATACACGTAATGGACTTGGCAAGTCCCGGGGTGGCTGGGCTCAGGCCTTCTACTCCACTCTGTCATCCAATCACCTTATTCTAATGCTATTGCATTGTTTAGTCAACCAGCCGTCCATTTACATCAACCCATAACCACGCAGCCACACCACAGAAGCACTTAATAGAATTAGCAGGTATTGTGCAGCACATTTTAAACACATAGGCCATTTTAAACACACACTCAGTCACTCCACCTCCCTCTCACGGCTGATGATCCCTCGCTTGCTGTCAGAGTAATGGCATCACAAGCTCTCCATGCAGCGCCTGCCTCTCCTCTTTAACTGTCATAACTCTATAGTCTGCCCACCGTAGACAGTTTATTCAGATCTTTAAATGTGTAGCCAATATTGTTGTCATGTTTATGTTATGTACTACATATTAATAGCTCATAAAGCACATTTGTTGCATTATTAAATCATTTTTCACTTGGTCTTCATTAGGAAATAGGAAGCCAAAGCTCTCGACTGAAACAGCCGGTTAATTATAGGGCTCATAATTTCCTAATCTGATTTTGGGGAATGTTTGCGAGTCTGTTCGGCTAGCCAGTATATAAATAGACAAAAATGAAACAGCCACATGGCTGGAAATTTGCAGTCATATGCACTCTCTTGCCCTTGACTGAATGCATTATTTTCCTTTTCAAATCTCGACACTCCAATGCCATCTTTTCAAACAAATTAATCTCATATGCTTCCCCCCTTGTGATTAACAAAGAACAAATTCACATCAAATAACCCCAAAATTGTCTTAAGGCCTAATTTTCTAATGCTATTAAATGAGGCACGTGTAAGTTTATTTGGAATGACTCATCTCTGGGGTCAAGGGAAATGAGCAATCCCTTTGTCCCCTAGCCGCCACCCCCTGTTAAACTATTACCTATAAAAACAGCCGTACACTCCCAGCCAGAGGGTGTGTCCTGCCTGGTGTAATAATAAGGGCCTTCCTCCTTGTCCCATTCCTCGACCGATTGATTTTTGTTAGGAAAATTAATGCAGTCGCTGTAAGGTTCTGGAGGTCAGAGGTAGACGGGCTTCAGCAGATGAGGGGCGGTGCCGAGCAAACAGAAAGGCAACTAGCAACTACAGGACCTCCAGGACTTGCCTGATGAAACTTACTGTGGGTTTGTTTTAGGGCGGAGCGTGCAATAGCTAGCTTATGATGTATTGTCTCTATGTTGTTTCATGCACACACCAAAATGCATCTCCTATGATTGACCAAGCAAATATATAGGCCTGTTTATTGACTACATTCACTCACCCCAATGTTAGTTAGGTTTGTTGCCCTTGTTTTATGCTGTATGTTCATCTGTTTGTGGTGTTTACAGCTGCTTGAAGTAGGAAACACTCACAGTTAAGCTAAAAAGACAATTCATTAGAAACTCAAACCTTCCCAGAACAGGATCTTTCACTTCATGTAACATCTTAAACTTTTGCCTGTAAACCTAATGAGCAGCCAAAACCTCTGTCTGACCCTCAGAGCATATCCAAGCGGTGTCTTATAATGGTATAAAGCAAAGTATAACCATATTTCAGTGAGTAATGCTTCCCAAGTGGGAACCAATCTAACACAAAGGGTGCCCCAGTCAGCAGGGTCCTTGCACAAGTTCAAGCCACAGTGGCACCCTGTGTGCACCATGCTGTAGCTAATTACGATCTCATTAAAGAGCCCTCTAATTAGATTGGATGTTATGCTCTTTCAGTTAAATTCAAGCTCTTAGTTTTAACTGCCTAATTACATTTCTGTGCTTTACAAAAAAAAAAAATTCAAAGCGTTCTTTGGCCAACTGGAAATGAAGCATTTCTCAAAATGCAGAGCTAAAGAGAAGTGAGTCTTATCTCTGCCTAGCCTGTATCTTTGAGACTTTAGGACCATTGAACTGTGATATTCGCTTACAGATAAGATCAGATAATTATTGATATACAGGATCTAACAGACTTTCAGCAAGTGAGTGATTAATTCCTGGAGCAGAGCTATCGTTAGTGTTATTAGTTTCACCTGTTCTTTTCCTGCTATGACGAATCAATGGTGTCATAGCAGGTGTGAAAAAGGCCTATCGATCAGATTAATTTGGAGATGATAAAGACAAAAGAACGTTCTCATGCTTGCAAGACTATAAAGATTCGTGGAAGCAAACAGGGAAGTCATGACAGACAAGGTTTATGATCCGATGGTCTAAGTGAAAGTCTGGAGATCCAACAGAAGTAAATATACATTATGATTAATATACGTGCTTTTTCTGAGCAGAAGAATTATACCACTGTAAAATGTGTTTTTGAAAAAAATGTGATTGATTTATAATAAGTAAGCTAACTGTTGCTAACTATCTTGTTAAGACATCTGAGTTACTAGCTAAAAGATTCAGTAGCGGCTAGAGTCAGTAGTGTTTGTAATGCAGGTTAATACTGAAACCAGTTACATTGCAGAATGACTTGCTAGTTAATCAGCCAAACTGTTAACCTAGTTGACTCTTCTTCACATGCTACAAGTGTTTTCTAGTATCAGCTACAGGTAGAAGCTGTTAGTGTGTCACAGTTACTGAGATAAATCATCCTTTTCAGACCGTTCACTTTTATTTTTTTAATTTACAATTTTGCGACACCCGTCTCTAGATGGGCTTTTATATAATTAGACAGGAAAAGACATACTAAACTGCACAATACACACATAGTAATACAATAAGAACAGCATAAAAAAAGAAATTAAAAGCACAGAATCATCCATGACTACATGTCTGATCCCTGTTTAAAGGCACAATTTCCTTCAGATACACTGATACAGCATAGTTATGTAATTCATCTGCACCTCGCCTCAGACCCTCTAGCTTGGTTGTTAATGTTTTATCCCTTGTTTATGCATAGCCACTGTTCCAAATCTTCACAATGGCAAATGCAAAGCCAAAGTCATGTGTAACATTGAGTCTGATTTGGTCTCAGATGTAACAGATGCACTGTACATGGCGTATTCTCCTCCTCTTACACGTGACCTAATGATATACAATACAGTACCACCTGGTCATCTGTTGAGCATTCAAAAGGGTGGCCCAGGAGACTTGTTGCAGACCTGCGTGGGCCCCTGCAAATCCTCTTTTCTTCCCACATTTCTGCGGTTGTTATATTTACAGGAGAGCAGACGTGGGTTTGCTGCCACTCTTGCCCCTGGCACAGGACCTCTGCTCACTCACATCTTAAAGCTGTCTTTCAAGAGGGGCCACGGAAAAGGCCGGATGCTGTGATTTGTACGGATAAAAAGAAACATCTGCGTAAGAAAAGTCCTCTGTTGTTCACTCTTTTTTATTTATTATTATAATAATACAATAAGAGGAAAAAACCCCATGACATAATTTCTTGTTATCTAAGAAGCTGAGGCTGCATTTACATTTGCTTTTCATGCAGCGTCCATGTGCTCTTAGGGGCGATGCACTGGAGTATAACTAAGCTAGCATGGAGGATATCCAACCATTTAAATCAAGCCTCTGGGAATTTTACATAACACATCATTGGCGAGCATTGGTTTTTACATAAAGACAAAGAAGGCCACAAAGAGCCACCGGACGGGCGTCTTAGCCTGAGACGAGCCGCTGCGTGTGTTTTTGCAGACTCCTCTAAAGCTTCACGGTCCTGTGGTCACTGTTGTGCTCAGAGAACGCCTCTGCTCATACCCAGACAGAACACAGACAGAAAGCTGCTTATTTTTTTTATACATCGAGGGGAAAAAAATGATTTTTCTGAACGCGACCTCAAAACTGAACCCTCTCCTCTGATGTGGCGACTTTTCGGCTTGAATCTTCAGAGGAGAGTGCAATCCAGTCTCTGGGCCCAAGGAGATAGACCACCATCGATTGTCCCTGTGCTGGGGAAGCTGTCATATTTTATAGATGTTTCATGCTCATGATCTAGACGATGTTGCCTTCATTTAGGAAGAGTTGTGTTTGTACTAAGGGAGGAGGAAGGGCTCTTGATGCAGAGAAATGAGGACCTCCCTGATAAATTCTTCTCACAAGTGACAAAGTTATGCCACTAAGATGCAGCAAACTAATATATTTCATTATGGGTCTGCGCAATAGAGCTGTATCTCATTGGGCAGCCAAGGATGCCACTTTGTCATTACAAGGCCACATGAGCTAGCCACAGGCAGCGTGGGACAGGGACAGAATCAAAGCTGCCTCCAGACAGAAGCTGACTGATTACTTTTCTAGCTGACATCACAGCTCTGACAGCTGTCTTAGCGTCCTTAGGGAGAGTTGCTCAATACTGATTATTGGACACAGAAAGTTGCTTATGTCACCGGTCACTCTACCCCAGATGTTGACATCTGTGTGTGCACCCCTTTTAAAATAGGATTAGATTTTGCAAAAAAAAAAACAAAACATGAACATGCATGAAAGTAAACAAGTTCTGCTGTCAGTCACTATCAAAAACTTTTCAAAGCCAAACTTCTTTACAGTCTTCATTTGACCACAGTGATCACTTAAAATTATATTGCTTCCATTCTCCCTACAGTCTGCATGATCCTAATTCAATCAATTCTTTTCACAAATGAGGCCACATGAATAGGCGCAATATTAAATCAGATAATAATATAGATTGATGAACAGTCCATGACAACATTAGTGGCCTTTCCAAAATGCAGAGATGAAAAAAAAAAAAAATCAATGAGCTCAAAGACCTGTCATTTGCATGGGCCTCTTGCCCTAATGGGAATACTTTTACAGATGGGGAATTACAAGTTGAAATATTCTTTTTGATTATTGGACATCCATAGCCAAATATGATTTACATTAATGAGCATAAGTATATTAAAGACATTTTATCTCCCAGCATCCGAAACAATTGAATAATGGCCCTGGCAACCAAGCAGTGGCCTGAGAAAATAGAGAGGAGGTAATGTCATTTTAATTACTAATGGATACCTCAATTGTTCAGACTTTGATTTTTCATCTTTGGGAATAATCTAATAAGGCAAATATTCATCATCTTCATATCCCTTTTTAAAACGGTGATTTTGTCAAGGCCAGACAGCGTAGTTATTTAAAGAAAGTGGACATTTACCATGTTGGCCTTTACGATCAGCGGTTTATTTGAAGATTGCTTTCAAAAGATTATTTTCCTGTGAAGAAAGAAGACTATATCAGACATCTGCATGCTCAGTTGCAGATGTCTGATATAGTTAGGGTTGAGAAGTTGACCTTGTTAGCTGGGACAGACATTGTAAAATTTCCCTCAGATCTTTAAGTATCTTGCATATTGCTCCTCGCTGTTTGTCACTGAATGAATATTACATCCTGTTTTGGTACTAGTTGTGTTGTACACTGCAGTGTTTTGACCTGAGCTTTATTATGAAGTTACAGAACAATCTTAGCATAGCTGTGTGTAAATCATGGGGTCAAGTGACCTTTAAAGTGCTCTGCTTACTTTGTTAAACTGCTCTAGTCAACAGCAATTCACCAGAGCATGAGACACAACAGAGCAGTCTCTGACATTGCTCTCTAATTAGGTTAAAACATTCTGTTTAACACTGAACATCATATATATATATACAAGGCATGCAAGGTCCTGATGACCTCGAGGCATTGAAAATATATTGTAAAAGATCTCTGAGTTAAGATGAAGTGATATTAACTAATCTATAGCTTGTAAAGGATTTTCTAAGTGGTTTTTATGAGTTCCTGTGTTTCTGGTTACAGCTTTTTTTTAATTACCCCTGACCAGTCAATGCCTTTCAAAGTGCAGTGTACACCCACGTGACCAAAATGAATGTTAAGATAGAGAAGCAGGTTAAGAAACCTTACATAGACTATCTTTGGAAGATGTAGAGATGCATGTGAAAATATTAAACTGTTGATTTCATCTTTTCAATTGTGAAGGTTTGCTTGCTTTTCTCTATTATTATAGGATCATAAATGTAAAACTTTTGTGCCTTTGGACTGTTGGTCAGATAAAATTAGCAATTTGAAAACATCAATTTTGTTTAGGTTAGTGTTGGATTCTGGATAAAAAGGGCTCTACCCTAGGTTAAAGGAATACCTCAGTGATTTAGCATTGTGCTTAATAAACTGGGGGACAAGAGACAAAATTAGAATGGTCAAGATCAAAGCATCAGAGGCCAAGATATGCTGAATTTTACTCCTTACTATAGGTCAAGCTTCAGAAACACTGAATCCTAACACTTCCCATAATGCAACTCAGTAGCATCTTTCATTACCCCCTCTCTACCTCATAAATGCCCATTTTTCAAACCCCACACCTCCACCTTTTGTTATAGCTCAAGCAAAAAATTACATCAGTTATTTTTCAAATTTTGGAAAGCTCCCTCCAGAGCCGCAGAGGAGAATTCTTTTCACAGGCAGAGTAGTACTCCTCGTGTCTGACTAACTAGCATCACCATTGGCTACTGCAGTAGCGGTTGTCTCTGGGTGAACCTGTACTTTATGTGTAAGGTGTACCTGTGTGGAGCTGCTGTTTAATTTATTTTCACCATGAATTTATTTGGACTGCTCTGCCATGCAAAGGACCATTTTGCCCAGTCTCATTAAGAGGTCAACAGCAGCGCAGGCCCCACAGGTGTAATCCCATTTACTTTGATCCTCTGTTTTTATGTCCTCGTTAAAAGCTGCTGAAGTAGCAACATGGTATTAGTAAATACGCAGTTGGAATACATATGAGCATTAATCATTCTGTCTAGTGAACAGGGCACTGCTACCTTACTAGAAATTGGGGACTGAGCAGAAATCATGCATTAGATTGAATTTAGATTTTTGTCCTTTAATTAGGACAGGAGTGATGTATCTTTGATTCAAAGATACAGCACATTTCATCAAAATTGGTAACATCAAATGAAGCACATTACTTTCTCCCTGCTTTATCAGACATATTCAAACCATCTTCTCTGAAAATAGAAACGAGGTGCTATTACTGTGCGTATCGAACAATTTTAACAAAGTTATCAAACTCTTCCATCTGGATTATGCTGAAGAAGCCAATGATGTGGTCTAGAGCAAAAAAAATTATAGAGAAGCACTTTTAAAGTCTGAGTCATATCATGTATACGTGTATTCACTTTTCCTTTTTTTGTTGAATGTCATTGCTGTGATGGTTTTATTGCTTTAGACCCCTCTGCCGGGCAGGTTAGAGGAGTGACTGCACGACTGATGAGCGTGGCAGGAAATTGGCAGATGGAAGCATCCATTTCACCGCTAATTAGAGGGTCCAGAAGCCCGCCGACTGACAGGGTTCAACTGGGCAATGTAGTGCCTGCCAGCTCCCATCCCGTGCGCTTTATAAAACGCTCTTTAATTCCCCGGCACAATATCATTAACTTTGTAAGTGGATGAACACAATGGACAAGCAATTTAATTAACTTCTACCATTGAATGTTGGAGGGGAGACTAAATGAAATTAATGCACAATATTTCCCAGCGAGGCAGCCAACCTTGGGAGTGGGTCTGGATTGTTGGCAGGTCAGGCGCTGCCGTGGGTTTGGCCAATTATGCCTTGTTTAGACCCATCCATAATATTTTCCTCAAAAGAAAATAAAATCAGTGGTTTTGAGATCAATCATGAGCGTATGTCGCTCTGCATTCTGGGAGATTTTAGAATAATGAAGTGGAAGCCCGGAAACACTCTGCCAAAAACCTTCAGAGTCTACAGAGGTAAAATACAGATATCATAACAGATTCATACAGCAGTGGTGGTTTACTTGAAATAGACAATCAATGAATGGGTGGATGGAGTTTGAGTTTGGAAAATGCAACCAATATGGTGGTCTCCTTTTGTGGATCTAGGGATGGCGGTGTCGGTCGGTCCATCACTTTGGTCCAGACTGAAATACCATCTATTGGATGGATTGCCATAAAAGTTTGTGGAGACATTCATGTTCCCCAGAGGATGAATCCTACTGACTTTGGTGATTCACTGACTTTCCCTTTATCGCCACGATGAGGTTGGCATTTTTGTTTTTTAGTGAACTGTTTCAATAACTATTGCCATGAAATTTGGTACTAATATCCGTGGTACCCAGAGGATGAATCTTGCTGACCTTTGTGATTCCCAGACTTTTCCTTCAGCGCCGCCAGCAAATTGACATTTGTGTTTCAAAATGAAATGTCTTGACAATTGCTGCATGGATCCTTTTTCTTTGTTCATCTGGTTTTCTTGTGTGAATTTTGGTGATCCACTGACTTTTCAATTTATCCAATACTTTGGTTTATCTATTTCAATTTGTGTTTTTATCATAATAACCATTATAGCCGTACAAAGCTACTATTGTGGCTGTAGACTCTAGTCTTGTTGGTATTGTAAGGTAAAAAATGATCCACTGTAGTCACAATACCAGTCAAAATGAGGTTCAGGTGGTCTTCTAGTGAATCAGAATGGAGAATCTGCTGTGCTGCTGTTTTAATTGTAAGGGATCAATACTAGTCCTGCTTTGCCATGTAAACCAATTTTCTTGCAAGGTTTGCTCATGAAATCCCTCATGGGGGCAGTGGAAGAGCATTAAGGAGAGTAAGCTTAACTTACTTGTTTATCTTACTGTGAAATAAATAAGTAAATTCAAGTGAACATGTTTCCTTTTACTACATCTTCGATCAGTCTAATTCTTTCCATCTGTCCCTTACCTTTGCTCCCCAACACACACACTAACACACACCCCTGAGACAAGGGCTCCTTCAGGACGTGACTGATGACTCCAACACTCGGGCCGCTTTCAAATCACAGGAAGTGACAGAGGAAGTTTTAATGAGAGTTTTGTCTGTGTATCCAGTCAGGCTTTCCAGGCAGCCGATGAATAATAGACACTGTGGCTCAATACTCTGAATACTCAATCAATGGCACTGGGAGAGGGCCTTGGCAAACACATATGGCAGCCCGGGGGTGGGCGGCGGGCTCAGGAGGGGTAGAAAATACTAAGGCTTCTCCATCTGTATCTCCGAGCTGAAAAAGCAAGCCATCTCTATTGATGCTGCTCACTTTTGTGCCGGGGTGTTTTCCTTGCCGGGGATGACAAACAGGCTGTTTGTGCAGTATTGGAGATTTGTGCAGAGAGGCTCCTGTGAAGGTGCTCTTTTAGCCTACGATCCTGCATATCAATGGGTCCCTTGCTGGGACATAGAGGGCTGATCTTGAAATAGAAATGTGGATTCTTACATTCACTAGCTGTTGTCGGAGCACATAGCATGCTGCTCTATTGTCTGCTGAAAGATTCACCCTTTACAGTTTGGTTTGAAGGATGTTTAGAATTTAGCCATGTATGAATGCTGGTCTTTAGTGACTAATGAGGGTATTATGTACCTATTAGTCAGAGCTTATGTCTATTCCCGCTGCTCTAAGCTGTTGTGACATAGCATGTGGTCCTGATGTATCGAAACACCATTTCTTCATGACAGCATATCTGATTGACCTTTCCGATAAGACTGTGTGTATGTGTGTGTACATATTTGAGTTGTTTTTTTGTGGTTATGTTTCTCTGTGCAGGTTTATGTGGAAGTGTTGCCTCAATTGTGGTTTGACAGATGAGGGGACTCCAGGGATTTCTGAGCAACGAGATATAAACTGGAAAACAGCCCATTTTGTCTCTGCTGTCTAGAAGGCAAAATGCCACAGAAAACCCTGGGGAGATATTTCTCAGAGGTAGCTGTAACGAGCCATGTAACCCGAACACAGAGTCAACCCTGATTACAGAGCAAGCACTGTATCGCTTGAAAAGAAGTGTTGTTAAAGGGTAATTCTGGTCATTACAACCAAATCTTATTTTTAGAGTTTTGGCTGTTCCTCCTGTCAGTAATAATGGATGGTACTGTTCATCAGGTTACTTGCTGAGATCTGGAAATCTGTCAACATTGCTTAAAAGGAACACAAGCAGTCAGATGATCAAACAGGTTGTCAACAAACCCCTTGAACCAAACCTATTTTGAAAAAAACTATGAAGGCGGACAGTAAATTACTGTTGTAAACATCCATCACATTTTTACAGACCGACTTCAACTTTAACCTACCACACTTCCTTGTTGATTCTACTACTGATTATTTTCTTGATTCATCGTTTGGACTATAAAGTGTCAGAAAATAGTGAAAAATGCCCGGCATATTTTCCTGGAAATTGAAACCAGTATATATTTGGCATTTTTGCTGAAAAAACATCAACAAAAAAACAAAACAAAAACATAAATGATTTATTGATGATCAAAATTGTTGCCATTTACTTTTCTGTCAATGGAAATTGACAAATGAATTATTTGAGCTCTAATTTGCATGCAGTTTTCCTTTGCAATTAGGCCTATTAATTACCTAAATGTCAAGTGTGCTCACTTTCAGTCTTACCTCCAAATAAAGAGGTTTAGATAATCTGACTAGACTGTTGGCTTGTTTACAACCTGCAACTCTGCCAAAAGATGAAACGCCAGTTGTACTAACAGAAGACTAATACCTATGAACTGATAGCGGCACTCCAAAAAAACTCCAAAACCCCAATACCTTGGCGTCAGTTAACTGTTTTATTACTTACTGGATGATGACGCATTTCAGCAAACGAGCCTTTATCACAGCACCACAAGAGTGGTGCCATCGGTTTTCCATGGAATAAGCAATCATCCCAAGGTGTGTAGAGGAGTTCCTACTTCTATTGCCACAATTAACAATAATTTACAACGGACACTTTTCATCAAGAGGGTGCAGACAGACATTCTACCTGTGCACATCTACAACCACAACATCTGATAGAGTTAAAAAAAAAAAGAATACTATCTTAATCAAAGCATCCTGTTGTTCAACCACAGTCAACATCTCAGAGTGAGCTTCACTTTACTGATCTCCTTCTTGAGTGTATCGTCTATTTTCCCTATTAAAACATTATTGGACACACATTCTCATCACTGTGCTCCACAAACCCATAAGCCTGCACTTTGCTAGCGGCTGGGGGACAGCAGAACATTACCCTCTGAAGTTGTACAGTGACACTCTGATGACACTAGAGTGTGTATGTGTCAGCTCTCCTGGGACTGGCCCCGCTCTCCCTCAGCACAGATTGGAGGTGAGACCTTGAAGAAAAATTATTACTTTTATGTTTGCTTTATGGCTCATTTTTCACATTAAACGCAGAAAATCTATTCAGAGGTCACAGAATTCCTGCTTCTCTTCATCGGCCAGAACTAATTTTTGCAGCCCTCAGTATCGATAAAGCATTCAGCGGAGCAAAGTATGCAGGCTATGTACTGCAGCTCTCAAGTCTCTATTTTCCACCAGCCAGTCTATTGGGACTTGTTCAGCCCATATCTGCTGGGGTTTTGGAAATGTCAACTGCACACTTGCATGAAACACACACACACACACACCCACACACACATAAACACACACACGGAAAGCGAGCACAGCCGCCGTTGTGTCAGTGTGCCCTTATCTCAGAGCGGCGTAGCCAATACGACTTGTGATAAGAGATAGCATTGCCAGAACGAGTCATAAAACCCCTGCTTTTATGGCGCGGTTATTGTCTTTCTGTCTACAATTATGGTGATTACTCATTTCCCCTTACCTCCCCCGCGGCCCTCATGGTGCACTTAATAGACTGCATTTTACTAATGGAAAATTAAGTAGCCGCCGTGGCAGTAGGGTTTATAAATATGTAAAATATACTTTTAATTATTTCAAGTGAATCTGGCAGCTAATCAATAAAGTGGGACGTGACAAACATACGTTTGACACAGGCCATTGTAAAGCTACTGGTAAAAGATAAGCATGGCCTGTCAGCGCAGTCCTGCCCTAATGAATATTTTGAGCCTGTCATGTAAGGAGACAAATGGATTAATTGCGCCCTGCTAATATAATAGCTTCTTCATGAAGAGTGCAGCAGGGAGGCAGAGGAGAGGAGAGAGAGAGCACAGCAGCTGCTGGGTTTTAAACCCTGATGTCAAATAAATATTTATTAGGGTTGAGGGTTAAGTAGATTTTTGCGATTACACGGATAGCCACTTAAGCATAGTTGCTTATCATTTATTTGAAAATTGATTTGTGCCGATTTGTTTGATGTCATATTAATTTTGTTTTTAGTGGTCTGTCTCATTCACTGAGGGCCTGTAGAGGGATCAGCCTCTACTGCAGCAGAGACAACGAAAGGGTTTAATCATTCATTATATTATTTTATTTATTTATTTTTTTTCTTTTCAGAGACCATCATTAAGGTTTCTGGGTCAGGTTTTTGGGTCAAACATAAATTTTCTTTAAGCCAGCGAGTGTACTTTGGAAGCTGCAACTAATTATTTTTGTAATAGATAAATCTGATTTATGAATAGATTTATGATTCAAATAGATTTATAATCAGAAATAATTTTGTCTATTGCAAAACTTCATATTGCTTTTTTATTGATTCAACAGTTTAACCCAAAGATATTCAGTTTACACCACTATAAAACAGAGAATAGCAGTACATCTTCATATTTGTAGCTGGAATGACTACATCTTTGGGAATTATTAAAAAATGTTGTCTATTAGTTTTCTGTTGATCAACTCATTTTATCAGCTGTAATATTTTGACTTAGCTGAAAAATTGTGCTATTGCAATTTAATTTGTAATAGTATGAAATATAAATTTCTCATGTCATATTTCAACATATGGTCATTTTTACTTCACTACCCACTGAAAGATTCACACAAACATCAGCAGTTAGCATAGTGGCACCATTTTGACAAATCGCTCGCCCTGTTTCCCTATCCATCTCTGTCTTCTAAGTCTCTCGGTGGCAGTTTAAGGTGAAAGAGAACATAAAGACATGTGAGCACAAATAAGTATAGGGGGGCCTTCCTGGAAGCCGTCCTCTCGCGATGGGGAGCTGTGACCTTGAGTCCTGCCTTCACCCAACACCGTCCCCTCTCATGTGCGCCCCCCCCCCCCTTCCCACCCACTCTTCCTCCTTCCATCTCCCTTTTTTTTCCTCTGTCCTCCGTCAGAGCAAGGAAGGAATAACGGAGGGAGGGGAACGCGGCGGGGTTCGGGTCACCAGCCGCTCTTCTCATCAATTAAATGTGCGACAGTGTTTTTTTCCTTCGGCTGAACTTATATGTCAAGGAGATGGGCAGGACCTCATGTTTGTGCTTTTGACAAATCAGCAAATGTTTAATCTCAAGATGTGCCGGCGCTCATAAATAATGCAGAGGCCGGGCCGGGCACAAACTCTCTCCCAGCGTGTCGGAGAGAGGCGTCTGCACCAGCCTCAATAGGAAAACACAGGAAAACCCTCGACTAAATCCTCCTCCATGCCTGGAGTCTTTTCTTCTGCTGTCTTCTCTTTCTTTTGATCTCTCCCCTCCATCCTCTCTTCATCTCTACTGTACCTGAGCGTAGGTATCTTTCTTTTTCTATCTCCTACCTTGCAACTTCACTGTATTCTCTCCTCCACTCTCTGCCTTAAGCCATTGTTTTCTCACTCTACTCACTTATGTTTTAATTTGGTCGCTCTGTTCTTTATCGTAAAAGTTACTCACCCCCGTCTGCTTCTCTCTTTGAGGGGAGAAAGGAGACTGAGAATTATCCCGAGCCAAAGGTCTGCTATCTCAAAGACACAGAGGATTGAGCTTGAGCTTTGCCTCCATTTGCCCTAAATGTAAAGAGGAGCAACAGAAAGCAGTGTAGTGGACTGTGAACCGCATCAAATCCCCCTCTGCACGACTCTCACTTCTTCCCACAGAGTTTGATTGGCTTGTCCACCGACTGGGAAAGTTTCCTGATTGTTCACAGGGAAAATTAAGATTTTAAGCCTATTGAAGTTGATCTTTGCTCATTCAAAAGTCCATCTGAATGTGTCCTTTTGAAAGCTCAAATTGTTGACTCACCCACATTAGAAGACTCTGAGCCCAAGAATAGGGTGTACAGAGATGGCGCTGAGTGTACTGTACCGAGAGCACGTTGCACCTGTTGTTGTGTAGACAATGGTGTGTAGTGTTTGAGCGGAGCTGTGGGAAGTGTGCTGTGGAGTGTGTTAAAGACTTTCAGCGCAGTTTATCAGCGCAGCGTTCTCACATTAGGCTGATCCTTCGCACACTAAATATTGTGAAAAGCTGGATCCAGATTCACTCGAGAAATGAATGTTTTGAAGAAGTATGCATAGGAATTATTCACCATCTCACAAAATCTTTTCTTCTTGCAGGCTCTTGGAAGTTTCTACTTTATCCACGAGTCTTTGAAAAACATCCACCAGTTTGATTTCAAAGGTGAGCCCCTCCCCTTCTCTTTACAACACACTCACAACTCACACATATACATCACTGCCAGTATCTTGAAATGAAATCCTCACATCATGGCCCCTCATCCCACCCCTGCATATCACACACAAACCATTTGCAGGCTATTCCAGCTTCCATCAAAACCAGCGAGCTAAGATTGGCTTTGAGGATAATGTAAAGGGAGCGGGACAGAATGGTAATGCTTATTAATATTAGGATTTAATTCATATGATTTCGGGCCTACAGTAATGGTGTGCGGCGGGTTATTGGACAGTTACAGCGGTCTCATCAGCCTGCGGTGTCAGAGGGCCCCGGGGTCTGGCGGCCGTGCTAATTAAAGAAGGGATATAGATGTGGAGGCGTCTCGCTTCCTATTAGACCCAAGTCAGCATTAGCACCAGTTACCCCAGTGAAGGACAGGGCGAAGGCAGGGGAGGGGTCGAGAGGGGAGAGGACCACTCCCCACGCGCACACACACATACTTTCAAGATTAGATTTCAAATCTGAATTACATAAACTACTGTACATACTGTGTAGGTTTGTTGATGTTTTCTTTTGTTTTTCTCACAGCAGACATTTTGACTTGTCAAAGTAGGAAAAGCACAGGTGTTACTAGTAACATTAACAATGTCTCAGTTCTATGCAAGTGTTTCAGTAAGCTGTGACAGTCAGCCAGCGTGCCTGGTACCTGGACCCTGAAACTGAAGCAGCTAAATGGAATTCAGCCATCATTTGTTTTATTATTTACACCTGTGCTTTTCTACTGTGATGTGTCAAATGTCTTGAAAAAGGCCTGTTGGATGCTCTTTAAGAAAGTCACTTGGTGATTTTTGTAAGTGACCCGATATTGGAGGTTTAACAATACAACCACCTCATTATAATGTTCGGTATAATACTCAACAGTTGGAAATGCTCACAAAGTTGAACAAAATTGGAATAAAACAAACTGCTTACAATTCCATATTATTCCTGCTGAGACTGCTGAGAAAGACTGTGTTTTCAAGTTTCACCATGACTACTTAAAAAACTCTTAGAAGGTTAAATGCTTTATGCAAATAAAAATTCTATTAGCAGATGTTTGTATAAAACTATGTTGTCTCACAGCAATAATTTAAAACCAGTCCTCCCCCACACACACACGTCACCAACTCACTCTTGGCAGTGATGCTTGCACTGTACATAAGTTTGAATATGGACTTTTTTATCACATTAGTTCTGTTGCACTGTCAATGTCAATTTTATGTATATATTCCAAAATCACAAACATGCCTCAGAAGACTTTACAATCTTTACAACGTACAAGACCCCCAGCTTTAACTAACAGAGGACAGATCCCACTTCTAGGATGAACAGACATGCAGTAGATGTTGTATGTTACGTTTAGATTATAGTAAATATAGAAATTACCCTGACACAGCAAAGCCCTTCACTTAAATACATAATCTAGCAACTACTGTTTACAAATGTAGGCAGTCAACTATGCTCTGCTGCAAGCTTTACACATCTCTTACAAGAACCTAATTGGATGAAAGAACCACAAGCATACAAGAGAGTTGAAGTGATTCTACTTACAGTACTTAAACCCATTAACTACAATCATCCTGTTAAATCTAAGACAGGTGTATGTATATTTTTATTTTACCCACGTCGTGACCTCTGACACTCTCTTCAACTGAATGTAGATGTTCCTCACTCTGACCAGCAGGTGGGGCAGTTGTCTGAGGAAGGCGAAGGTGGCTGTGGCTCTCAGTGAGCACTAATGTTATTCGTGAGAATCTCAATCACACGTGGGGTCTCCAAAAATGAACCTTCCATGTTTGTAACAATAAGCTTCTTGTCTTTTCCTCTTTTCCTCTCTTTCTGTCTCTGTCCCTCTTCTCTCTCTCCATCAGCCAAGAAATTCAGGAAGGTGGTCGGGAAGGAAACCTGCTCAGAGACACTAGAAAGCACACCCTCCCTGGAGAAGGAGAAGTTTCCACAGGACTACTTTCCTGAGGTGGGTAGTGTAATAAACACGTGGTGTTGTCATCTTCCTGTTGAGACGTCAAATGACAGAAATCACAGTGGCACGGTGATGAATTAACACACAGCTCTTTAACAGAAACTAAACTGAAAAAGTGATCAGTGCTGACTTGCAAAAGAAACCTTATAAAATATCTTAACCTGTGAGTCTTGTTCTTTTATTGCCAAAATCCAGATAATAATTTCTACAATAATCAAATTCTCCCATCCTACTTCTTTATTGATTTTTCTCAAGTCTTTTTTTCTTTTGTTTTACAATCCCAGTTTTTTTTTCTCTGCTTCGAGGAAATCCGGCCGACACACGGCTGATTTGAAGACAAATCAGTCAAAAAATTCAAATCGTGAAACAGAGAAACTCCTCGCTGTGTCTGCCGTGTCCCGTGGAGCAATTCTCTGCTCACTCCGCTGTGTTTCAGTTTTCCGGTGTGGTGCGGTGCGCCATCAGAGGGGAGCTGAGCGCTGAGCAGAGCTGTGCTGATATAGTAATAAAGAGCACAACCGCCCGTGTGTCATCCCCGCACTCCCCACTCATCTGTCAACCATGCTCCGACGGCCGCCTCCGCAAATATATGCAAAACAGATGGATACGGCCCCTTCACACACTTCCCCCCAATTTCCGTCTCTTTCACACACTGCGAGCCCCCCCACCCCACCCCACCCCGCTCACCCCCCCTCCCTCCTCCTCCCCAACCCCTAGTCACCCTTAAACATGCACACAAACATATGCATTCACACACACATACCCCAACAGTTTCACGACTCAGTTTTCCAGAGATGATCTAAAACCAATTACACTGATTGAGGCGCAAAGCCATTTAAAATGATTACAGCAAAGCATTGTTCTGTGTTTAACAGGACAAGCAAAGAAAACCACCAAACAAACCTGGCACGGCGCAGTGCGAGAGGGATGAGGGGAGTGATGTAGAGAGAAAGGAGGTGCGGGAGGAGGGGGGGTAGATGAGAAAAGTTTTGCCCGGTGATTTATGCTTCTTTCCCGACTGGGATATGAATCTGGGATGATGCTCCAGAGAGCAGCACTCCAGATAATGTTAGCCCATTTAAAAAGAGCAGATTTGTGTAGTCTATCAGGGTCGCCGAGTATTTTTTTTTTTTTTTTTTTTTCTCCTGTCTCCCTCCTCCTCCTCCTTCTCCTCCTCCTCCTCCTCCGGCCCTCCGTAGTGAGAAATTGGTTGTTATCATAGATCACAGATACTGCTCAAACCTCTTATGAAAGATGAATTAATTTCACTAATGCTTTAATGCAAAGCTCTCATGAGGGAGGCAGACTGGTGATAACCCCTGCCTCGTCCCCGCTTCCTCCGCTCGTGATTTATGCCCTCTTTTAGTAGATGAAACCGCCTGGATTTGCCATCCATCTGCAGCTTTGAGGAATCCTATTACACCGGGATCTTGGACCGGACAGAACGCCACACACAGACCCGAACCAGTTGCTCATGTCCCCAGCTCATTCAGTTTTGGGTCACGCAGTCTTAGACGTGTCAAGTAGCTATGGTGACGAATGTGGAAAGAGACACAGAAAAGACACAGAGGGCAGGTATCTTGTTTACATGCTCGCAACTCATTTTCAATGCAAATAAAGTAGGTTTTATTTGAAATTCATCCTGTTTGTCAGACAGAATCCTCCGAGGAAGGTTGCAGAGTGATAGCGGACAGCTCAGGTAGCTGGTGGAAGACAGATGTGTGTGTTTCCCTGCTTGTGTCTTACCTTTACAGTCCCCCATTAATAAAGTGTCACTGAGCGACATGTTGATGACATCATGGTAGGAGGGCTTTTTCTATGTGTATGGTGTGTGTGTGTGTGTGTATAAAAAGTGAGAAACAGAATGTCAGTCAGTACATTTCAGCGCACTTGAGACAATTGTTTATACTCATGGTGTGTGTGTGTGTGTGTGTGTGTCTGTACACAGTAATAGCTAAAAGTGCATGTGCAGACAACACCGAGAAGCGTGCTCACAAAGAGTCTTACTCAGTATCCGACCAGCGCGTCAGTGGTTATTCAAAACAATCAGAACTTCAGTCTTTTTCCAGGATAATATTACATAACATTTGAAAAGATCCTTTTACGATCGCTTTCTGTTTCAGCTCTTAAAAGTGGCTAAACTCAATATCGTAAAATATCGGCTAAAATTACTTACATTCCTGCTTCTTGCTCGTGGACCTTTCTGCTCCTATTTGATTCTGATTTAAGTGACAACCCCTCCACATATGCAAAACATCACTTCTTTCTGTAATCCCACCCTGAGTTATAGCTGTAAGTGAAGGGGAAAGAAGCGGGGACATTAATTGAAATGCTGAATAAGAAGGAAGTGGACAAAATTGTGGGCGCATTTCTTTTGAAAGGTCGCCGTGATGGATTTGGCGGCTTGTCGTTTCCCGTTGTTCCGTCAATCTCTCCACCTCCCCAGTGGGCATTAATATATTTATTTGTTTGGCGCAGTAATACATGCCTCCAAAAACCATTGCATCATAAGGATTTGTCATTGCCTTATATAAATAAAGTATACGACCCAGACCTTAATGTGCCCTTGCTATTGATTGTTTTACACAGGCGCTGAAAAAAAAAAGAGAAAGGAAGAAAATAGCCGGCAGGCTGTAGATCAACATCCATATGAGTTTGTATTTGTTGTTTGGCACCATGAGCATGTCCATAAAAGCACTGACTTTTCATACCCTTTTAGTGCCCTCTGTAGTAAGCTGTGATACGGGGCTGTGATTACTTTCAAGTTCTGCCCTCGATGAAAGTTAACTTCCTTCATATTTTACTCCTTTGATTTAAACACCACATGTGATTCATAGGTGCGATGCGTACGTTAAGGAGATGAAGTCATTTAAACTGGCATTGCTTGTAAAATTCTCTCCGCATTTATCACCAGACAAGACACCTGTGACACAGATGCTGTTCTGTGTGACAGGCGTGATCCATGAGACCGCATTATTCTCTCATAAATGAGGGGGAATGAAAGCCAAATGAAGGCTTTCTACACTCATTTTTTTTTTGTGTGTACGGAAGGATCAGAAAAATTAATTTTATAACCGCAAAAAACTAATTTCAACTGCTTTTTGACTCTTTTTGTCCATCATTTTCTTTCAACTTAGTTTACAATGTGAAAGCTTAAAGTCCTATGTTGTGTTTACTGCGATATGAGAGTGGTGACAGTGACAGAGACTGCATTCCGTACATGTGGTACATCTTTATCCGAGAGCACACACACACACACACACACACACACACGTATGTCCATGTGCTGTCCAGTCACATAAACCCTATGTGAGGCCCTCTCTTATTTGATGGGCCCCCCTGGATGATGGAATAAAGATAAATGCGACTGTCTACTGGGGCTCAAATCAATCAGCGTTTGTGTGTATTACTTATTACTCACAGTGCATTTCTGTCACAGGGCTTTTGTGTAACCCCCTCCTCACCCCCCCGCCCTGTCCTGCACTCTTCTATCACCCCTCCCTCCAACATCACCCCCGCCATAATATTATTTATGGGGGTCGGACTTTGAGCTGAAATATACGAAAGGTCAAAGAATCAAACGGGATGGACTGGGAAACGGAGGCGAGAGGGTGTTTTGGACAAGAATTGGGACTAATGTGTGTGTGTGTGTGTCCTGACTGTGTCACGTTTGACATTTTATAGGGGTGTAATTTTCCATTGGTCACAATTGGGGAGTTTTATATAGTGATTTCCAGTGAATCTGATGGTTCTACTACCCTACTCCACCCCATCTTGTCTGTTTTTTTTCCCCCCTCCTGTCTGTCTCTCTTTCTCATCCTGTGTGTGTGTGTGTGTGTGTGTTGCGGTCAGCCCGCATATGTATTGCCCGACACCCCTGGATGTGACCCACTGTGTAGCCGCTGTTCATCACTGTCAGGGGCGGAGACGCCATCGCTGACCTGTGGAAGGTCAGCCAATGTCACCCTGAGCCTTGTGACCTTTTACCGTTGCCCTTTGACTCCCACCCTCATCCCCGCCCAGTGACTCTTTACAGCCACTAAACCTGATATATAATATGATTACATGTCACCTATCCATTTAATCCGAATATGTCTCCTATTCTTAATAACTCTGATTTGGTGTTTCAAAGAGTATATTGACTAAAATCTGCTATTTTTGTGTGTGTTTTTGTGTGTGTGAGGGAGGGAGGGAGGGAGGGAGGGAGGGAGTGATGATGATGTTTCAGCAGGAGATTAAATGGGGCTGGACAGCATCTGTGTCATCATCTCTACTCCAATATCAGCTGCAGCAACCAAATCATGATGTCATCATGTTACCCAATAGAGAGATAGAGAGAAAGAGAGAGAGAGAGACACCTTTCTTCTTCTGCACTTTGATTGATTGCATGATATAATTGTCTCGACTGGACTCCTTTTTTTTACAAAATAAAAATACATGGATGCATGTACTACTTCACCATCATAGTCATCCGCGTGTTTACCTCATGTGTGTCGTGAACGTGTTTATAAGCAAGCGATGAAGCAGGGGGTCAATCAGTCATACGTGGAGGAAATGGGGCAATCTGGGGCCGGGTGTCAAGCAAGTGATGGATTTTAATGCTGTGATTGTAGTTAATGGCTCTTTAAATTAAATCGAGATTAAACGTCTCTGGCTGCAGTCAGAGCTCGTATGGGCACTGAGCAAGTCCCCCCCCCCTCCCCCTCAAACATTCACTTTCTTTACTCAACTTTACATCAGCAGCTCTCAGATGAAAACATGTAGTGCAGTAATAGATTTTCCATGCAACAAAGTCGGTATGTAATTGAATATACATGTACAGTGATTACTGAACATACTCACTCCTCATTGCTTGTATTTATCTTTTCAATATATTCTGATTCAGTTTGTTTAAAAAAAACATATATTTTTAAGTGTAAGGTCAGTCAGTTATGCCGCAGTGTGACACTCAAATCCAATTCCATTTGCTGCTTTCAAAGTCACAATATTGGGACAGCGAGTTATAATTGGGCCCATACATCCTGCCGAGGCAGTATGGATTAATTCAAGTATGCTAATGTAATTCAATTTGATACAGTTAATCTTGTACTAATGCAGATTGAAGGATGTGAGGCGCAATCAAATACCTCTTAGCCTTTAATTTGCATCTGAGTTTTTTAAATAAAATTAGTCAATTTGTAATTATGTGACCTGGCCCATAATTAGTTTATTCATCACCGCAGTTAACTCCCCATTAGGAGTATCAGAGAGAGATAGACAGAAAGAGAGAGGCCGAGGGAAAGAGACTGATCTATCTATTCAGAATGAGAACACTCACAACATCAATTTGTCTCTCATTTAATAACCAGCTTCATGGTGAATCATGTGCTGTTTGAGAAAGATCTTTGGACTTGTGATTGGATAATTAACTCAGGGCTGGTGGGATCTGATCAAACAGCTGCATACTAGATGTCCATACTGTGGCTTATATGCTCTGTATGTTTTGGATGACTTTCACCTATACAGGCGGGAGGCTCTGGAATGAAGCCAGAAGTTCATAACATTTCTCTCAATTTATTCATCACACATGTTGCAAACAAAATATCTGAAAAGTAAAGTTGAGTTTTAGTTGGGTTTAAACAAATAAACAAACTTCCTGCCCATTTAGAATCTTTACATATAATTTTGTGAAGTGTTCCACTTGTTTAAGGCTGCAGCTAAGGATTATTTTTATTATTGATTAATGTGCTGATTATTTTCTCAATTAATAAGATATTCTTTTGGTCCAAATGAATGTTATCAAATTGCTTGTTTTGTCCAACCAACAGTCCAGTACCTTCATTTTTACCATCACATAAAATACAAAAAAAGCAGAAGAAGTATGCCTTTTTCAGATTATTGTATTATAATATATATTAAATTGCTGGATTTATATTATTGATGCATGTAACGGAGTAAAAAGGACAATATTTTCCTCTGCAATGTAGTGAAGTAGAAGAATAAAGTATCATCAGGTGGACTTCCTTAAGTACAAGTACATCAAAATTGTACTTAAGTTCTTTAATAAATGTGGTTACTTCCCACCACTGCTAATCTATTAATCCACTCATCTGTTAATTGAATTGTTTATGATTTTTGTAATGAAATTGTTCTCCCACACAACGGATATGGTTACTTCTCTTCCTTCTCTTCTCTTCAGTTGACATAATATCTCTCTTTTGCCTCATGATGACGACTGAAAACCTTAGCAACGTCAAACTCTACAACTGTCACACTAAATTGAGTCTCTCTGTTCTGCAGTGCAAGTGGTCCAGAAAGGGATTCATCAGAACTCGATGGGCCCTGGCTGACTGGTGAGTCTTTTTAATAAGTCCCTGCAACAATACATCCCATCTCATCTCTGTTCAGCCCTCAATCTTTACAAGTGTATCATTGTGATTAGAGATGAAGATCTAACCATGTCATGACATCTCACAGTGAGCTTTGCGAGGTGCGGTTGTGGTAGACAAACATGGACAGAGAGAGTGAGTTAGGTAGCTGGATCCTCTCCGGACAGTGTTCCACGCAAAGAGAGCAGGGATTTGATTAGACGTAATCACGTTAGTCAAGCAGTTGCATATGACAGATGACAAAAAACATTACATGCAATTGAACCTGTATGGGATGAATACAAACGCTTGCTTCCAGTGTGCAGAGCAGGGGACGGAGGGGGGCGGTGGGGGGGAGGGTGACTGAGGGGTGGAAGAGGGGGATTGTAATCTAATAGAGGGATGACATGAGAACTAAAGAGCTGAAACGGTAAGCATTTAATAGGGGCATGACGTTTGACAAGAGCAGTGGAGAGAGAGAGAGAGAGAGAGGCTGGTGAAGAATAGGGAGATCAGATCAAAGATAGGATCGACACAGATAGCAGAGGCCATGCATGTATTCATTTGTTCAGGATGTCGCCGCACAATAAACCCCATGAGATAAGAGCAATTCCTCTGGGTCTCCCTGCTAAACGCCATGCTAACAAAACACAGTAGATTGATAGGATCAGCAGGGAGATGTTCATCACTGTACATTGAGCTATCTTGCTTTTGCCTGACAGGACAAACTGAAAGAAAGCAAATTAGTGCTTGTATTGGTATCCACACCTGCATGTAGCATATAGCAGGTTAAATAGCATCTGTATTAGAAGTGTGTTTTTGTTAGGAATGTGTAGCAATTCGATAATGACAGAAATATCTCATTGTTACTGTTTAATCATACAATTAAAAGCTCATGTAATGCCTTGATTCACAGATCTCTGTCTCTCATGGGATCCATTCTCATCACATTCACTTATAGGTCAACAACCATAAATTAATTGTCCAATATCATTTATGTGTACAGAGATGGATTCCAAAACAGTGAGTTCTTATCAATGCTAAAGATGCTTACAAGTACTAAGTTAAAAGCAAGTAGCAATTAGTTTGTAATATATCAGTTTGTCAGTTGGAGTGAAATTGATGTTCTGGCTAGTTGCTCACGCTATGTTTTTCCAACACAGTGCCTTTGATCTGGTCAACATCCACCTTTTCCATGATGCTTCCAACCTGGTGGCCTGGGAGAATAGCCCTTCGGTCTACTCTGGGACCAGGCAGAAGGCGCTTGGCTACGTTTTAGACAGGTACACTACATCCATTTCTCTTATTTTCAATCCCTCTACTGTGATTCTTGATAAGATCAAGGCAAGCCCTGTTCCTACTGCAAACAAATGTTTCATTGATATATGACTGTAAAGAGACTTAATCATACTTTACAGTGTTTTTTGGAATCATTCTCTGTATAACATGTCTACTCTTAGTTGAGAAGCATGTGCTCAAATTAAATTAGGAACAAGGTATTTTGGGTATGAATCCCTCTACTTAACCTGCAAATTTTCAGATGCCATCAAATTGCAGATATATTTAGAAGGTAATGATAACTGCAAAGTTCTTCCACTTCAGAAAGTCTTATAGCCAGGACAGGTGTGTCGGATGAAAAACCGGTCACCGCCAGGGATAAATAAAAAGAATGGTTGTAGATACAAAAAAAGCTTGTAGATACTAGTCACAATCCAGTCTTGCCTGACATGACAAAACCTGTATTGATATTGTAATGGTGGGATTCAGCCCTAGACCAGTGGGATTACATCTGACTGTAGAAGTGTGTGGTGGGGGGGGGGTCTTACTCACTACACGGTCTGTGAACTCCCAACTCTCTTTTATCTTTTCTTTTCCTAAACCTTTCTCTAAGTCCTTCTTACTTTTCAGCATTTTTCTGTATTTTTGTAGTATAATCCTTCATTCATCCTCGTTTCTATCCCACTACCGGCAATAAAATCTTATATTGATAGTCATGGCCTCCACAGGATCATTTTAATGATCCTATGTTTTGCACCACTATCAGGTCCGAATTCCCCCTGGACAAACACTTTGGTTCACTTTCATCTCGTAATGGGTTGGAAATGGGTCACAAAGGATCCCTCCTAATTTGACTGCCATGTTTTCTGTGCACATTCATGTTCCCCAGAGGAGGAAGCTTTTTCATTCTTAACACTTCATGAGCTCAGCTTTGTACACTAGATATCAAAAACGAATGCCCTGATATCAATTCAATTTGCTGTAAATGTTCATAGTCTGTAGATTGTTGACTTGACCTTTCCTGTTGCACCAGCACCCAGCCAAAGTTTCCAATTCTATACAAAATACATCATAATCTAAAAGTCAGATTGCCGAGCAATTTGCACATTCATGCTCCCAGGAGGATGCATTCTCAAAATTCGTTTAACATTTTTTATTACACTGGCAAGGCTCTAGGAATCATAATAATAGGGTTAAAGATTTCCTCACTCTGCACTAAGTAAAGACAGCCTCTATACAAACCATGCTATCCACTCATAGGCAATTCTAATATGATTTATGGGATATCCATTTGCAGCGGAGCAGAATGATAGAGTGCGTGGTACAACCCCTGCTCCCTACCTGGCCATGCTAACACAGAATAAAAGCTTAGTACCAGCCTTGCAGCAGGTGACCTCCCATTCAAATGGCATCAGAATGCACGACAAGGCTCCTCGCCACCTCCACTTTGAATAACTACATGCATATATGGGTGGCATACATTACCACCAGGCTTTCTGATGTGCATGAATTATGAGGCGCTTTTTAAAGTATTCTCTACGAGGTCATATTTTACCTGTACTTCATTCTTGATTTGATGAAAGAATGGTCCGCCTTTAATGGACAGGGAAGTGAGAGTGTTTTAAGAATATGGCAGCTTTTGCTGTTTTTATGACGCTGTAACTTACCTGGATTTACTGGCATAATGAAGTTTCAAAAGGACCTTTCTTGTTGCTTACACTTAAGTGTTTTCATCCTGTTTCCTCTGCTTTCGTCATGCTTTTGCAGTTGATTTATTTTCAAGGGTTGGCTCATAAATAGACCTAAATAGTTGAGTCTCTGAGTTGTATTTGGGTGGCTGAGGGGAGTGAATAGAAATTGTGCTGGCTGAGTGGCAGTTTCCACGCTCCCTCTTTCTAAATCCCCTTGTGTTGAAGATGGAAACCTTGTTGTTACTTCTGGGCCATATCATTTAAAGAGTTTTTTACAGGGTCTGGGGTGGAGGGGCTAATGGTGTGAGACAAGGTGGTGATGGTGAGGTTTTATATGTTGGCTAGCCTGGTATTCCAAGCTAGGGGTCCAGGGGTGGGATAGTGGGGGCATCGCGCCTCAGTCACTCACTTTGGGGGAAACCGTTGGGCGCAGATCCGGAGCACCAGAGTGAGAAAAAGCTGGCGGTGCAGAGGGAAGGGAGGAGGAGCACAAAGGGTCCTTGGGCTCTGTAAAGGGCAGTGAATAATGGGTCGGTCCTTTCACAGAGGCTGCTAACCTTTTGGCAGCCACCAGCAAACTCCATTCTCCTCTGCCGATCTGGGAGGACAATGTGCCCGGGCCGGGCTTTGAATGAAGCGCTACCACCAACAGTGTTCCCATTCAGCGGCTGGTTGGGAACCATCTTTTTGACCATTGTCCTAACTCTAACTCCTACCCCCAGAAAGCAGAGCAGGAAAAGGGACAGGGGGAATATCTAAAGCCAAACTCGCCCCCCCTTCACTCTTCTCTCTCCTCTCTCCTCTGAGCTCTAATCTCTCATTGCGGGATGGGGAGAGGAGGGGAGGGGGGGTTGCTGAACACACCACCAGCTGAGATCCATGAAGCAGCCGGCACAGGAGTCTGATCACACAGCAGTGCTGGGGACAGAGCTCTGCTACTGGGCATCAAACTTCAGCCTCCACCTTATCTGGGGCCCAGGCCTAATAATGCAGCTTACGGCCCATTGAGAACACATCTGATAAGCCTTTTCCTCTGTGGCCCTTTTAACTGCTAAACGGTGTTTATCTCCAAAGTGCATCAAGGCCTCAGGGGAACAATGCTGAGAAGGAACAGCGTTTAGCCAGCCAGACCTCACTATTGAGTCACATCAAAAAAGCACAGCTCTATAGCCTGCGCTGATGTGTGGGCCACTTCCATGAGAGCAAAGCAGAGCTCTGCTTGAAATTTATCCCCTGCTTGTTTTCCTGTCCTTTGAAAATGCACATATGTGCTCAAAGCTGCATCAGGCATTATTTACCGTGTTGACTCAGCTACGCCTTGATGTGGAAGATCATTGTTTTCTAATTATGTAAAGCTTTAATAGTTTTTATTTGTACACAATGTAAAAAAAAAAAATACCTTTCTTTAGAGATATATTTTTAAGTTAATGCATTATGTTAAAATATCAGCCAAAAATACTATTGATGTGTATGCAGTAAATAATTCTTCTTGTTTGCTTACATCTGTAAGAGACAGCTGTATAATGACAGTAAGGCTGAATCCCGGGTCTCTCTAGAGGATGGAAACCATGGCTGCTAAATGAGCCTGTGAAATCATAGCATGAGATAAAATCAACAGGTTTTTTTCCTCTTCCTTAAAAAAATCCCTTTGTGTATTGGAGTTTGTTTCTTTTTTCCAACCCCCATTCAGAGTGGCTGGTCCGGTTCAGGGGAGAACAGTTTTACATTACAACTGTGAAATCCTGGCATGAAGGCGTCCTTTGTGGCGTGCCATTATTTTCACACAAATATAGTCCATTGTCACAGTGCTGAAGTTAATTTGATCAACATTGGGGACATTTAACTGTTTTGTTCGCTGAAAAGACTTGTTTCATGCTCATTTTCGGGGCATTGAAAAGCAATGATTGGCAGAAAAATAATGTTGCCGTTAACAATTCAAAGCAATTAGTTTCCCATGGGGAGGCAGTGGGCCGCACTGGCCACCACACAGTGATGCTTTGTCATTTTATGGACGGTCATCAGTCAACTGTCAGAGCGTCTCAAAGAGCCCTCCAATCTAAATGTTTCCCTTTAGGCTTTTCCCAGAACAACAGGCTGAAAGAGCAGAGAAAGGCCGGCTAGTTTCCAGCCAATAGACATGTTGAGCTGCAAGAGGGAGGGTTGGATAATCGCAGGGAGATCCTCCATAAAGCCAGAATTCATTTATTAAAGAGAGTAGTGTGTATGCGTTCATGTGTGCATTATGCTAAATGCTCACTTTTTTCAATGCATAACAATACCAGAACATGTACCAGATAATTAACTACTTTTTTCTAATGTGTTCATTTCTGGTAACTAAATCAAAAGAAGACACTTTGACATACAGTAGCTATATACAAATTACACTGTGTGTGTGTTTGTGTGTGTGTGTGTGTGTGTGTGTGTGTGTGTGTGTGTGTGTGTGTGTGTGTGTGTGTGTGTGTGTGTGTGTGTGGTGTCACTGTGACTCCTCACCCTGGGAGGCCTGCAGGAGCAGAGGTTAATCTTCCCCAGTGTCTCTCTGCTCATAGTGGACCTGTTTATTTCACACACACACACACACACACACACACATGCACGCACGCACGCACGCACGCACACACAGAAATCTGGATGTCCCCTTCCCTCATTTACTACCTTTTTATAGATGGACATGGGCCATTCAGAATGTTGGAGGAGGCAGCTTTGCAGCTAGTTTCTCTTCACTCTCAAAAGTTCTTTATTTATGACTTTGTTGACCTCATAAACTAATTAAAATTAGATATACAGTACTTTAGATGAGAAACAAGACAAATATTTATTTGACTACATTTTCCTTGTTTAGCTTATCTCACAGTTAATATTTATGAGTGTTGCCATGATGCCAGAATTCGGACTTAAAAGCTGATAAGAAATGATCTAAGAAGAGGTTTCCTCACTATAGATGGCAGCCTCATTGTATTTTGCACTAGTACTACACTGTTCTATACTATTCTATACTGGAATAATGGCCCAGGTTTTCTCTATGTGCATTTGTGATAATTTGTTAAAACACAATTCATTTAGATTTTTTATTTTATTTTATTTTATCTATTTAGGAAAATTCTTTACGTTAGTGCAATAAAAAATTAAAATAACAAAATTAAGACATTTGCAATTAATAAAATTACCAAAAACCAACTCACATACAGTGAAGCTGGGGCTTTTGGGGCCTCTGGAAGCAGTTGCCTGCTTTACCCAGTTGATAATCCAGCCTTGAGTGCAAACTGCAGCTCTATCTTTTCTAATGCTTTTTAGATTATGTCCATAATCAAACAGCCATGTAGACAAAAATGATTTCTCCACCTTCCAGGCCATTTTAGACAAAATTCCATGCAGTAAAGATTCAGAAGACACCTCAGCGAGAGTGACAGAATATTCACTCTTCACATTATTTCAATAATTGGCTCCACCTTTACTCAAAGAGGTCTTCTCCATCTTGAGTTTGTGTTGACAGTGCTTGAGTTGACTTATTCCGTAACCTCTGCGTGACCGCAGCGACACCCCTGCACCCCCTCAGTACCCTCTCTCTCCTGCACGGCGTTCTCGGTGGGTTGGGCGTTGCAGAGGAGCTTGGGTGCTAACAGGGGGACGTGGGGAAGGCAGTCCTGCAGTGTCAAAGGTCCTGTCAGGGGCCACCCCTGTCCTATTCAGAAAGACGTCACCCTGCACATTCTTCACAATGTTAACATTCTCCCAAATTCTCAACATTTACTTACAATGGATGACTGCGCTCAGCCCAGCTATTGTGTGCAAAGTCCAATCTGACCGGCCAACTTATGGTAAGTCATCTTGTCAATATAATCATGACATGGCCCCCAGTTGCACCCTCATAATCCCATATAGACTGTCTATTACGGCTCAGTTTAGCTGTCAATCACAGCATTTAATCTGCCGAGGAGTCAGTGAGGGATCGAGGGAGAAAGATTCCAAAGCAGACAGATTTTGGATGTGTTATTGTGGTATTTATGTGTGTTATCTGAGAGATTGAGATGCTGTCAGTGTCTTCGGTGCAAGAGCATTTTCAGTCTTGGGAACATGCTTCTTCTTTTTGTCTATGACAGCATGTTTGTGTGTGTGTGTGTGTGTGTGTGTGTGTGAGAGAGAGAGAAGGAGAATCAGAAAGAGAGAATGTGCGGTGGTTGCTTTGTGCTGGTGGTTTAAGGAGCCTGGGAGCAGAGTCGGGGGCCATGTTATAAATTAGCGTCTGACCCCTGTCTTTGTGTGGCCCCTAGGAAGGCCTGATGAAGGCCCCAGCCCAAACCTCAGTGAGAACGGCCCTTGTGAAGAGGCTCTTTCAGGGGTGTCACTGCGCGATGAATTGGCCAGGAGAAAGCATGTTTATAGACTGTGTAAAGGAGTGCGTCTTTGTGGGAGAATGTCACTGACACTGTTACAGTTTGCCTGAATGAACTGAGATGACGAGGCTAATGGGGCCCCCGCCGAGGGTGAGGGTCAGCGAGGGGGGGGGGGCCCCAAGTTGGGACCCCCCACCCTCAGGGCCCTTTCACGCCCAGTAGCTGTAGCTAATGTTGCAATTCTTCGTTCCCCCCACAAAGGCCAAGAAAAAAGTCAACTTTCACACCAGCGGGTCAGCATGAGTGCTTTAGGAAATGATCGTGTAAACAGAGTGTTACCTTCTGACCTGTGGCTGATACCTTCGAACAGCAGACAAAACAGCCCGGCTTCGGGTATTAGACATGGCTGTTAGCAGGATAAAGCTACAGGACGTAGAGTAGAAAGACCTCCAGGCTATGGAGAAACACACATACACTCTCACTCCTTATCTCCCTGCCTCCTTCTCTTTCATTTTTCACCATCTCTTTCTTTTCCTTCAAACAGACTGCACCACTCATTTCTCTTCTTCCCCATTCATCTATTACCCCGCTTTCTTATCTTTGTTCATCATCGTCTGATTGGCATTTGTACAGATTACTGACTGAAGTTTGGATTTTAGTGGACTGACTTTTGGTTTATATTCTTCACTCATAGCTGCTGGCATGTGGTAAACTCTGCATTAGCACAAGGAATACATGAGTTCCCAGGCATATAACAACTGCAGTGACGCCTGTGTACAGCCATTTTACTGCCCTCCATTCAGGACAGCAGGATAAACTGGCCACTAACCCTGTTTGAATAGAGCTGAGTCTCTTAGCACCAGGATGTAAGGTCATTAATGACATCAGTACCAGTTTGAGTGTATTAATGAGCTACTGCTTACACACGCACACACAGAAATCTGGATGTCCCCCTGCCCCCATTTTCTACCTTTTTATAGATGGACATGGGTCCTACATACACACATAGTTTTTTTTAACTAGTGCAGTCTATTTATCTGTACTGATGTGCGGTGAGTCAGACTGTAGGAGTTTATTCTTTTGCTCCAGGATCCATGGTTACTCACAATGTAGAATCTTGTGGTTACTGAATCAGCAATCCTTTGGTTTTGAGACCATCTATGTAAGTGACTTACATAACCAAATGCTGTAAAAGCACCAATTTGTAAATGTGAGACACATTTTCCTTGTTTCGAAGAAGGTATTGGATCCACTGTTTCCCCTCAGGTAGCTGTGAAGAAGTGATGCACTCAGGTAAAGGGGAATTGTGTTTTCCAAAGGTCGATGGATCCCAAAATTGAACTGAAACTTTTGCTGATTATCTGAAATAATGTTATTTTTAGCAGTGATGAAGGTTTAAGATGTCAGGACTTAAAAACAAATTGTACTTTCTGTATCTATGTAAGCTGAAGGATTCATGAGGGCTTCAAGGTGACCAAATTTCATCATGTCTGCAAGGTGTACACTTGCTGTTCATTTTGAGTCTATCAGGGTTCCTGAGGCTACAGCTTGTACCAATACCACCCCTCTGTCAACAACTGTACGCACTGCCAATAATGTTTGACGCTACTGACATTAAACTATAGGCCATTATGTATTGAGTAGAACCTAGACATGTCGATTAATTAATTAGTTGATTGGCAAAAAATTGATACAACAAACAACTTTGCGTCTTTTAAGCAAAGATGAAAAAGATTCACTGGTTCCACATGATCTGCACCTTTTCTTTCTTTAGGTTTTTTTTTTTAATTACCATAAACTGAATATTTTTGGGTCTTGTTTAAAACAAGTAATTTGTAATTGTCAAATTGGGATCTGACAAATTGTAATATGCATTTTTCACTATTGTCTATTTCTATTTTAAAGACCAAACAGTTGACTGATCAATCAAGCAAATAATTGGCAGATTAATTTATGAAGGGAATAATCATTACTTGCAGCCCAAATTGCTAGTAAAATTAAGAATGATTGAATGATTAAATTAACAGATAAAAATGGTGGATTTTGTTTTGAAGCGCTCATTTGTCAATTGGTTAATGGTCAAGAACAGTCTTAGAAATTAGTTATCACATCAATCACAACCATGAAATATTTTCATTCTTATTTTGAAGATGAAATTCTTGAATCTTTTCCCATCTCCATGTTGACCCCTCTAGAAAAACCTGCAGGATAGAAAGACAATCTAGTGTCTCTTTAATATAATGGGATGTCAAGTTACACAGTCTCTATTTAATATAATAGCCGTGTTCCCCGCCTCTTACTCCAGTCCCCTTCGCCTCCCTGCCCTTCACTCTCCCTGCCTCATAGAGAGGAAGGGACCATGCTTTACGACAGCCGGCCGAGCCGAGACCCACCACCAAGAAGAGGCTTCTCTCTTTACAGCCCCATAAATATATTGTTATCTGGGCCTGGGAAGTTCACAGTGAGATTTATCCGCGCGATTAGTGGAGATAGCGAGCCAAGCATCCTGAATCATTAATTACACAAGAGGCTGTGCTACGTCCACCTTAATTTCCTATCTCTGCTCTGTAGAAGAGCCACTTTTAAGTAGGTGATGAGGCATAGGAGTTAATTATATGTCGCTTAGTTGCGTTTTTTTTTTTTTTTTTTTTTTTTTTTTAAGTCACTGGGATGCTGGCACTACGGCGAGGTTCTGGATATTTGGAACTAGTCCATGACAGATAGGATCTATACTCTATGAATCCTCCGACACTTATCTCTCTGGTTTAAAAAGCAATGCATTCAGTGCATTAAAAACATTAGCAAGACAAGAGACATTAAAATGTGTTGGATTTAACGACCCGTTGAAGGCATCAAAAAAGCACAATAAATAGATTCCTTTCAGTCAGATTCCAAGTGAAGCAGAGTGTGTGGTAGACTGGGTAGATAGTCCCTTATGATATACAAGTCTGTTACTGACTCTTGGTCTGAACCTATAAGCCCACCAACAAATCAGTTGCTGGGCTCCTGTCTTCACTGAGTGCAGGACTAACACAGAGAGTATCTCCAGGATGTATCTCTTCGTTGTTTGGGTCAGTTCACTCTCCTTTTGATCAATTCAGCAAAGTGAATTTTCGATCAAATTGTCTAACTTTGCCATCAAAGGAAATAATCAAGATTTATTAAGTGAATTGTGGTGTCAGCTGAGAATTAACAGTTTGAATTGAAAGCATGTTTACTTCGTCCCCCTAGCACTTTGCCAGATGGAGCAGGTACAGTAAAGGAGTCTTAACTTGTTGCAGGGCTGACATGGATGATGGGAAAGATGGTCACTGA
The DNA here is from genome assembly GCF_910596095.1 of Thunnus maccoyii. Classification (NCBI taxonomy): domain Eukaryota; kingdom Metazoa; phylum Chordata; class Actinopteri; order Scombriformes; family Scombridae; genus Thunnus; species Thunnus maccoyii. The sequence goes on along the minus strand of NC_056546.1, from coordinate 25,466,868 downwards.
GTTGTTTCAATCTCTCATTCCTTTGTTTTTGCATAAATAGATGCACGTAGAAAATATGACCATTTTTTAGACATTATTATTAGGTTTCTGCAGCGATTTTACACATCAAACTATTTACAGGTTATGGAAAAAGAAGTGCGTTTACCAGACCTCTGTAGCCCGCTCCTCATCTCTGCCTGAAACTAAGCTAAAGAATGCATGGAATAAAAAAGGGCCATATCACTGTTTTTTTTTTTAAATTGTCCATCGTGGAATCTTCAATGCTAAATTGGTGCTGCACTCTTGTTCCATCAAGAAGATATGATTGTTCCATCAATGAGTGTTGCATGTTTTGATCTGACCCCTGACACATGGTTTGTCCAGAAACATGATTTAATTTTTTTCAGGATTGCAAGTTATTTAAACACCTTATTAATCCTCATAATAGGCCTATTTTTCAGATTTCAAATTAAATGTGTGTATCATATCCTCTATCTGCCCCATCTTAATGTTTACAATACTTTGTGTACTATCTGATAAACTATGAATGCCATAAAACTCATGTACTAAAAGCCAGAGTATAAAAAGACACAAACCTTTCCAAAAAAAAAAAAAATCTTGTCCCCTCCTCTGTAGAAATGAAACCGCCTAATCAAAGTGTTCAGACCACCAGGTGGTGCTGTGGTCCTCATCAACTAAATGCCCAGAGGTCAGAGGAATCATCAGATCACATCTGTAACAGTCCTTTAACAACCACTGATAAAATTTCTCCAGATGATGGTTTTCAGATTTTTTCCTGCTATTTATAATTCATGGTTATAATTCAGGATAATTAGGAATGATGATTTTTTCTGGTGCATTCAGGCTGCCTGTACTCATCAGAGGTTGTGATGGTTGTTTGAAACACTCACTGACAGGTGGTTGTAATGTCTTGCAGGATCACGGACCAGCGGTATGAGAGGGTGCCATATTTTGTCTTTGGGGACTTTAACTTCAGGCTGGACTCAAAGCAGGTTATTGAGGTGAGTGTTTTTGTATTGTATTTGATGAATTGGTAAATGATGAACTAATTGTGTAGATCTGGGTGATATGGGAAATGTGTGCACAACTGTTTGCTGAAATACTCTATACATATGTAGTTATGTACAATAAAACACTGTGTATGTGTGTGTGTGTGAGAGAGAGAGAGAGAGAGTGCAATATAGTAAAAGTGGTTTTAGTAGCTCACTGTCTCTTTAGAGTTATGACTCATTAAATGCTTCACTGTGGCTTGCCCAGCTGTGTTTGCCAACTGAGCCTCCAAGTGCATTGTTATGTTATGGTGCCATTCACTGCTCTTTCTCTCTCCCTTCCTCTCCTGCTCCCTCCCTCTCCTCCTCCTCCCCTCCTTCTCTTGGTGCAAATGAGGCCGGTGAGAGCCAAGGTAGTGCAGTCATTCAGCATTCTCCATGAGGAGATGGGGGTTTAGTGGCATAACAAGTCATAAAGGCCCACCGCAGACAGTGGTGTCCTATGATAACAGAGTGGGAGAGCCACTTGTTGGCCGATCCTCTCCCTCCTCTGCAGCACAATGGCCCTCGAATCAGTGGGCCTGTTCAAGGTGTGGGCATTGTTCATTTCAATCCAGAGCCCCATTCATGGGAGAAGGGAAGAGGAGGGAAGGTTTTCTGAATGGAAGTTTTGCTCAAATGACTTAGGAAGGACTTTGCTGTGTGCAGCACACAAGAAGAAACCTTTTGTAGTTTAGTCATCTGGCCACCAGGGGGGCAGTAAATCACCAGAGGGTCAGCTAAGTGGGATAAACGTCACATGTTTTTACTCAGCAATCTATCAGGAGCATTGATTGATTGCCTCAAAGTTTGTGCAGTACATTTGATTTTGGTTTTGTAATTGGGTTACATTAACTCACTGATCATGTGAACATGCGTCGCTTAGTAGATAATAAATCCAAGTACAGAATCCACAACAGCAGATGTGCAAACACTGGGGCCATTGAGAAGTCAGCTATTGCAATTAAATGTCACCTGGCGCACATTTAGGTTGCCACAGTGATTTTATATCAATGATAGGCTGTTTTATATCTTATCAGCATATCTGTAACAAAAGACACAGTGTTCTACACATTAAGATATATAAAATGTTACTTGGCTTTATAAGAAAAATGTGTTTTCAATGCCATTACTGGCAAGCAACATGGGTGCATTAAGCTAAAAGGAAAGCATCTAATCAAACAAAGTCAGATGAGATGATTTGGGCATCGTCTGAGCCTATCTGTGTTTATCGTGTGTAGCTAATCTAGATAACTCTCTCCTCATGTTTCCTGTCTTGTCCATGCTGCTCTGTGGTAGGTAAGCACTTACCCTCTCCATGTCTCTACCACTCTGAAATGCTGTTTGAGTGCACTAGGGGTCATGACCCCTTTTCTAGGGATGTGTTAGGCCTGCATCGGTGTGTGTCCATCTCTGCCCCCTCTCCCCTCCACACAGCTCCATTCTTATGCACCTTGGCCCCCATTCACATACACATTCACATCCAGAGCGAATACACACGCACACAAATACACACACACAAACCAATTTGTTAGGCCAAATGAATCTGATTGATTCACCCCATTTAAAGGGGTGTATCAGCAATGCAGGGGGGCTTTTTTGACTCAGGAAGTTAGAGTTGTGGGCTGTTGCATAAAGCACACACACACACACACACACCTAGATATTCTCCCTCCAGCTTAATAAGGGTTTCTCAAACATGCTGACCATTTAATGGGAACAACAGAAAAGGTTGATGATGTCATCTGTTCGAAACACGTCGTTAAAGGGGCAGCACTGCTACGTGTAAACCTGTCGAGCGCAGTGGCCAACCTGTCTGATTTAACAGCGGCCTGTGTGTTCACGGCAGGGAGAGCTGTGATGTCACCAATAAACAAATGGGTTGCAACCTCAGTGTGGGGTGTAACTCACAGCCGGGCGGCCATTTTAAGCCCTTTAATGACAATTAATGTCAACAGGACAATTAGTGCACATCCACTGAAGTGCTTAACTGTAGATGGGCTGGTGGTGAATCGATCGTCCATACTTATCCGAAGATTGATTCAGACACAGAGAGACTGACTCTCATTCTCACTGTGAGTCTCATTTCTTGCTTTTCTCACTGTTCCCTCTCTACATTAAATCGATAGGAATTTTGCAAAGGGACCAAAATTGCCATGCAGATGAATGGATACTTTCACTCTGTTAAGTGGATGAAATGATTGCAAAATTAAACTACTTGCCTTTTGATTTGTAGAACACCCAAGACAACCCTCAAGCACCCATGTGTATCTTTAGGCCCCACTTTGAGAGTCACTGGGTCAGAAAATACTCCAGGACATTTCTCTACAGCTGCACGCTACACCACTTCTCTTCTTCTCTGTTTCTGGTCCATTGTGGGTGACTAGACTGTGGACAACCACTAGCCACTTCCCTGTCACCCATCCTGCCTTGTGGGTGGGTGTATGAGACAAGGGGTATTTTAGGATGTATCCATGTGTGTACAAAAAAAGGAGGTGGGTTTGGAAGGGGGTGGGTTTGTTATTGTCACAGGGCAAATTCCAGGTGGCAAATTCCTGGCATGCTTGTGCGGCAGGATCAGTAACCAAAGGCCTGCGGCAGCCCCCCTCTTGCCCAGCCCGGGCAACCCCATTAATTGTGTCCGACAGAGGGAATTGGTTTCAATTGACCCCCATTCAGCGGCCCTTTGACTGGCAGACAAAGGACACAGCCACGTGGAGACTAATGCTAGGGCTGAGCAGCCTGGAGGTGGTCCAGTCCCCACCAACCTTCCTCTCCTCTCCCATGAGTCTGATCATGCTTTGGCTTGATCACGCTTTGCATCGGTGCTGATGAAACGGAGAACAGCAAAGGAAGGGTTTTGATGTCTGGCAAATCAGATACCCCACAGCCTACTTGTTGATGTGCTGCCCGTGAATTCTTTTAATCTTTCATGTAAAAGCCACAACCTAGCACCTGAGACCCGATACCTAAGTTTGTGAGGAGTGCCCAAATACCGTTGGCATCCCTGAGGTCACCAGTGTGAGTGTGAAACAGGTAAAATCTGACTTGGAATGGATTATGCTGAATTATACCCCTCTCATTTCCAATCTCTGTATATGACATGGAAGAGCTGTGTTCAACTCATGTTCAATACTAGATATGTTGGTCTCAGGGAAACAGTTGATCAGCTCTTGATTATTTAGGACCTGGGTGGTATGCTGTAGTTCCATACACATTACTGCTTAACTGGAAATTGCACCAAATCTTATAATTTTGTGTTAAACAGGTTGTCGACATCGCAATTTTGGAGAACTTTAATATGGACAATCAGGTGTAATAATTTCTTTTCTTTATTTGGTCACCTTATAAAATGGTAGTGAAAAATCTGCTCTATAATCATCTTTACAGTCAAGAAGAATTATGTATAAGTGGGACGAAGGATCGGGATCCCATCGCAAATGTTGAGGGCAAATGTTACAATAATGGAGATGGGAGTACACAGTGAGCATATTCACTAAGAATCGTACGATCATAAATATGCATCTAAATGCACATCCTTCCTGAACTCTGCTGCTCTAACGGCTGCCTTGTAACTGCTACAATTGGAATCAGCATTTACAATTTACTGATTAACATTTTTATACATTTGAATTACCACTTCCTCAAGCTGCAGCTGTTTTTTTCCTTGTAAAGACATTTAATAAACCTAATTTCCACAGTACACATCCTCATATGAACTTTTACAGTTGTGATGTGGCAGATGTCAGTAAACAACATTGTTGTATTTAGAAGTGATCAGAACCTCAGGGGCAGCAGACAGGAGGATGGTGAATCTGTTGGAGCAGGCAGTAATGGTCATGAATCCTGCAGGATCAGACAGGGCATTCAAAGTGCAAAACACTAGTCATTTACAATATGTATCATGTTTGTATTGTAGTAACAGTAAGGTTACAATAGTAATCCTATAATAAACCCTTAAATAATCTTACTATCGAAATCCATGCTCACCCTTTCTTACTGCAGCTGAGCAGTGTCAGACCCCACGTTGGGAGCTTAGTCATGGAGGCAGGTCAGATAACCCTTGTTGACCCACTCACACAAACAGCGAACACAGGTTTTCCTTGGGTCCGTGCTTCAGTCAATGGGTGGTATACAGTGTATAGCAGTGTGTGAGAGTGTGTCTATCCCTCGAGCCAGTGGCCAGTAGTCATGAATCAGCAGTGTCGATGACAGGCTCAGGGCTCCGTGCCTGGACTCCTAGTATATTTAAAATCCCTCCTAATTAAACTTAATAGAATGTAAATTTAATATCTGCAGAGATTGTGTGCTGCTGGCCAGCATGCTCCAATTTAAGGATTGATTGAGGCCAGCGGGAAGGTTAATTGCTGACTTGATCTACTGTCCCCGTGACATGGCGTGGGGCTGTTTTAATTGGGCCTGATCTGCTGCTACATAGACAGATTTCATTAGGCTAGCTGGCCTTTCACAGACTGGAGAGAGTTTAGAATCAGCACCCCCTGTCTGCGTCTGCTGGAAGTGCAGAGGGCTGGACCAGGCATCAATCTTCCTTCCTTTGTCCTGTGTCCTTTCTCTCGCTTGAGCAGCATGAAATTAAAGGTGGGGCCCTAGACTAGCCCCTCTCCTAATGAATGCTGTAAAATGCTCAGTAATGACAGGCCAGCATGATAGATCATTTATTTTTCACACAGCGAAATCACTCAATACAAACGCCCATGACAGTGAAGATTTTTTTTAGCAGACATGTTTAAGACAAATCTTGTCATGAATGCCATCTTCTCTGTATTTATGTTTATTGCTGCATGTATGTACACAAGGCTCTAGATGGATGTGCCTCTCTATTTTTGTAAATTTATGTTCTTCTATTTGTAGAAGCTAAACTTGCATTTTGGTAGAAATACTATTGCCTTAATCAAGTCTGAAGAATCGGTACGTGATTGACTAAGTATCTTGGAGAACCATGTTTAGCTTCAATTTTTTTTAATAATTGGACATTTATACTGTAGTGGAAGGAAAGTACAGGCTACAGACCTACAGTCATTGTGTTGCCCCTCTTGTTGCAACCAACAAGAGTTCATTAGATAGTTGATGGCCATTGTCCTAGTTGCTGAACCTAGTCTGGGTAAATAATTTGCACCAGTAAAGGGTAAACAATTTTCCCTTTTTAGCCCGACTTTGACTAGCATGTGTGTATCTTGCTAGCTATAAATCAAAAGGCAGCCAGTGTAATTAAGTGTACACTACATTAGTCAGGCTAATTAATTTTGGGGGCCATCCATCCATTAACCAGCGGGCCAGCACTGATTGGGCCTCTGTTCTGTGGAACCCCTGACACTAGGGACTGCATCCCTCCTTGGCTGCCCTCAGTTTTCCTAGATAACACTTATGCATTTACACCCACAGTTACAGATGTATACATTTACACATTACAGGCCTCATGTAGTTAATAAGATTTAGACTAAAAAGGGAAGACTTTATTACAATAAATTTGACAGTTTCTATGTCACAGTGCACAAGGATGGTATTATAACAATTCTCTTTTCTTCTTTACTTCAGTCCCAAATATAAAGTGTCAGCAAGCTGGACATACTGAGAGGAGTGTTGTATTTTACTATTTTATTGCCAGACCTGGGCCAAATTCTATTTGCAAATCCTTTACATGGTTTGTTGGAGCCCACTAAATCAATATAATTCTCTGTGAAAGACAACTAACCTGACACTGCCTCAATTGTCCTGATGCAGGAAACTCCACCCATTTAGTGTACCATGTAAGTTAAAACAGAGTTATTAGCACCTGCTATTTGACCCATGTCTGTTGATAGCCTTACAGGTGAAGCCTATGATGGAGATGTTTCCTTAGAATACAATAAAGGCTTATTATCTGCCTAGAAGAGTCCAATCTATCACAATGAGGGCCCATTATATCACAGATAACCCATCTGGATATAGAGGGAGACTATTCCCTCTAGACAACAGCCCCTGTTATCTCTCTCTTCTCTCTGTTTGCTTTTCAGCTGCGCTGAAGACACAGAGGAAAAAAGAGTTCAGCTATGAGGGCGTAACTTGAGCGATGCAGCTTTGATGGGAGCGCTGTCCATATAATTAAAACGCTGGCAAATGAAGAACAAGCAGTGGCTTCTGTTGGTCCTGCTCATTAACAACAGGCCGTTTGAGCCCGGCGCCAGCCATGCTATTGCCATTGTGTACTTGGAGGTGGGGGGGCACTGTGACTGGCAGCTGGGAACACCATGCCAACAGCGGGATGGCGTGATCAACCAAGCCAAGGATGAGCGCAGAGCCTGGCACTAACAGGGCCTGGGAGGGCGCGTTGCCTTGTAGGCCCCTGGGGTTGGCCCCGGTCAGGGATGTAACCTGAGTTACCCTTCAATCATTCACTGCTGCCGTCTTCTCCAGCTGGAGCCAATGTAGAGATCTCTCTTTTAACTTGCTGCTGCACTACTGGTGCACTGTCACCTCTTCTCTCTGAATATTTCATTTAAAGAAAGTCAGAGAGTAGAGGAAATTTTTGGGTAACCAGTTGTTTGACAGCCACGGCTTGCAGAACATTGATTTATTGCTGTATATAACATCCAAGAAAGAATTGTCAGCTGTACTGCTAATACACAATGCACAATGAATTCTACTGAAAGTGATCATTTTAAATAATTCAAAATCCTGTCATCCATATTTAGACACAATTTATAGCCCCAAACTGCCCTGAAATACACTCATTCTCCTGTTGTTCTTCCTCACTATCCCAAACATATTCACTCGCACATTCGTTTGATTATTAATTTTCTCCTTTACTTTGTCCTGTCATGTTGCCGTTCCCTGTTAATAATCCACCACCTTTAAACAATGTAATCTATAAATCACAATTAATCAACTTCGGCTTCCAGCTCAGTGTTTTTTTGTAGCTTTATTGATGGTTTGTCTTTTCTTCGGGTAGTCAAAATGCACCCACGCCTTTGAAATCACAAGGAGGAACAGCCACCAGTTAACAGTGATGCTATTATTTAGTCCAGATGAAATGTGGCATAAACTGTGAAGGATAGGAATCTCTTTGTGCCTGGCACATAGTGTCCAACTTGTGTGATGTCAGTCTATTTTTGACTAATGCAGTCCTCAGCCTTTGTGAAGCACAGCACAATAATTGTTTTTTCTCTCTCTGAAGGTTGGAGAGTTTGCCAAGATAACACATGTTGTCTCTGGGAGTTGTGCACAAACATGCACAGACACTGTCTCCATTGCTATTTCCAGAATTATAATCATTATAGTTAGTTCTAATGCATATGCAAAGCAGCAGTCTCTTTAAGTATGGCTGCGCATGGCTGCCCATTCAACAAGTCAGTCACAGTTCCTATTCAAATTAGGCGATGCCTTTAATTCATGGTGTTTATTTGCTTTGGTTCAGTCCACAGCAAAATTAAAAAGGACAACAGATCAGTGATGATACAATGTAATGTTCTGTTGTTCTTCAGGAGGCCATTGTGACAGTAGAAGTGATAGGATTATTGAAACAACTTGGCCTCCAGGTTTCCCAGTGTGAATCTTTACTGTCAGCAGCAGAGTGATGTTCCTACAGAATGGCTCATTGTAACACAGCTGTAAACCCAGTGTTGGCACCATGGGCTTTTAAACAACTCTGCCCACTGACATTAAAAGTCACCGGGCTCCATTCACATCCGCACACAAATATCCCATCATATTTAAGAGGGCCCATTAAGGGCCACATTGAGAATTCATGGGCCTTTCTCTCAGTCCCCCTTGTGTGATTTATCTGTGACGGCCATATTGCCGGGCCCTTTCAGAAGGAGTGGCTCCTGTTTTTGTCTTAGAGGAGACCCAAAACAATGCATTTCAGGCCCATTTCTCCGACAGGGCCTCCTCTTTCAGGGGGCCAAGAGAGCCGGGGCTGGCCTAACATCTGTTTGTGTCCAGAGCCAGGCGGGACCGGAGCACAGCGTGCCTCAGTGGCCCCCTTCTCCTCTCCCTGGGGGTCTTTGTTCCCGATTTCATGCTATCAGAGCGGCAGCATGTTTTCCTGCGCAGAGCTGTCAGGGGCATAAAAGGCCCTGAGTGGGGTCACATCAAGAGGGATGGGCATGAAAAATTGGTAAAATGTATCACAAAGCCCACCCACTAGATGGTTGCCTAGCGCCCTGTGGTGGGGTGTCAAGACCCCTCCTCCTCCCCTCAGTACCTTCCTCTTTCCCCTTTCCTTGGCTGAATTACACCTCTCTCTCTCACCCTGGTGGACAAGCACATCATTTAGATGAAATGGTGCAAACAAATTAAAGGGTGGTGCTCCAAATGAATCAATGTTCTTTGTGAATGAGGAGGGTTTTGTGCCTCACTTGGGTCTTCTCCTCCCAGTACACACTAGAAGGAAGATGGTTGGTCACCTGCCTGGCTGAAAAAGCCATCAACTGTTTTGGTAATTCTCTCTGGTTTTCTCTGGATTTGATCAGTGTTAATGGAGTGAATCCTAGATTAAGTTGGAAATTTCTAACAAGCGAAGGAATCTCTGTTGCATATTTGATATTCATCCAACCACGCTTCCTTTTTACAAGGGACAGAATTAGACTTTCATTAATTGTCCGGTCCTGATCTTTATCGAATTCCAGAGTAATGAACTCAGCAGAGTCTGCATTCTTATTGGACAGTCACTAATCACCAATCACTGATTGGGTTTTCGATATTCTGTAATTGACTCAACAACGACAGATTACCTCACTGTCTGTTTCCTTTAATTGATTCCTAGCGAGAGCTACGGTGGAATAGGTAAATGAGAGTGCAATGTTTTTAGGTGCTTAGTAAGTGTTTATACTCTATCAATAGCACTTCGGTTGGCTATATTTAAATGTGCTTCAATGATTGCTTCACGGTTGGATGTGAATTTGTTTTCTCATTAACAGGATAAATGTACTTTTTAAGTCTAGGGTGTTAAAAAGAAAACATGAATTGCAGTAGCGCTGCTGGCTACTCCTTCAGATCACAAAGCTCCCTTTCAGAAACATTACAACTGCAGCTAACAACATTCAAATGAATGCCACATTAAGATGGCTATTGAGCAATCTGAGTGTGTATGACCTTATTGAGAGGTTAAGAGAACCTGGTACGTTAAACAGTCTTGCAGACATCTGCCGCAGTTGGTTTCAAAGTGCAGATTAAAAGTGGCAGGGGAGGTATCTCAGATTAAATCTCTCATTAGGTTTTCTTTGTATAGGTGGCAGTAATGTGTCAAGAGCCCGGCCTGAGACAATGTCCTCCTCTTACTGGGACTAATACGCCTCAGGAGAACCCACCCTCCTTTTACTGCCACTACTTTACACAGAGAAACAGTCACAATGAAGCATCTGGTGGCCTTTTCCTGTGTAGAAGGCTTTTCCATGGCCATTGTGCTTGCTAGTGTGTATGTGTGAGAGAAAGAGACAGAGAGATCAGGAGGCTTAGTACATTTCTCTGACTTCAGTAGTCTTATAGGACATGTTTAAGTTAGCATGTTTCTGTTAGTGTAAGGCTTTACTCAAAATGTGTGGATCTAATTTCAGAATATTTGCTCCCAGCTTCGAGTGTGAGTTTGGGTGGGTGGGCAAGTGCGTGCTCGTGCATCTCTCTCTCTCTCTCTGTGTGTGTGTGTGTGTGTGTGTGTGTGTAACCCCCCAGTAGTGGGAGGTCGCCGGGGTCAAAGTGATGAATTTTTATAGGCCTGTTCCCTGTGTTTCAGCCCTGTCCCTTTCTCTGCGCGCTGCACTGCCTCTCAAAGACAACCATGCAGGGCAATTTGTCCTGCGGGGCCCTGCAGAATGGGCCAGCAGAGAAGTTAAATACCAGGGGGGAACACACACACACTCACACAAAACATACACATACATTCAGTTTCTCTCTCACACGCACACACCCCTCCGTCCTGTTGTCCTGAATGATTTGTGGCCTGTCCATTATCCATTCCAAGGGGACAAATGCTTTTGGCCAGTTTCTGAAGGTAAAGCCAGAATGGCAGCCCTCAATGCGTGCCATTGTTTTTAGAGAAGTTTCCCAGATGTTATAATGCACAAGATAAATAGGGCACATTATCACTACCTCGCACGCCCTCTTACCTCTCCAAGCTCATTTTTGGTGAGGGCGTGGCAGGTTAGGAGACCTCCTACAACGCACACACTGCCATCAACCCTCAGCGTCAGCTCTCTCACACAGCCCAATGGGTTCATGGGAAGGGTTGAGAGTTTGTGTGAGTGTTACTTGCTGTTAGGGGTGACACAGGCCAGGTTTACTAGGGTCAACTGCTGACCAGTGGGTCACACATAGGCTAACTTGGCGGGTGATTACGTGTCTACTGTCACCTCTCCTCCATGTTGAATCCCCATCCTCTTCTGTTTGTCAATGATTAATCCAGCGTGTTTGGAAGCATTAAATTAGCCGGCCACAGGGAGAGAGGAGTGGATAACTCTGGCTTGTGTCCAGTCAGATCAGGTGGGGAGGGTCACAGCTGATTTACTGGCTTTCCTGTGTAATAGCTGGCAGGAAAGCAAGAGGCCAAATTTGTTGTTGCCTACTTTGGATGCCCCCTTCTACCCCACTCGCGCAGATGTCGCAATCACGCATGTGGGATGGGTGTGATGAACGGTGGCGATCGGAAGAAAAGTGATCGGAGTGCTAAGCAATTCATGCTGAACCTGCCAGCCCCGCTGGCACACCTTAACTCAGCTGGCAGCCTCACTTTGCGTGGCAGTGAGAAAATAATGGTGCATTCTGACAATGCCACTGCCCCTGCTGACACAAAGGGGAGCCCCTGTCCCCTGCCTCTGGTAATGAAGAATGAATAGTTAGCTCATTGTCCACTCATCCTCTGTCTCTCTCTGCACAGTCTCATACAGTGCTCTCTCTACCTAATTGAGGTTTAATCACTGAGTTCTAAATGCACTCAATGGATTATTATATGGGGTGGAATGACAGTTTAATGAATAGTGTTAAATCATTGTATTGGACTGGAATTAAAAAGTTAAAATTAATTGTACACTGGCTAGTATGCCACAAATTTCTGCTACTAAAATTCTATTAACCAGACTAACATTTCAACATTACTGTGTCTTCATCAGAGTCAGTATGACAAAATTAGCATAAAGCAAATACTGATATAGTCAACTTAGAATGCTGTAGGTGTACATTTGTCATTAGATAGTAACTCTAACAGGCCAGAGCTGCCAGAACCATTGTCCAAGTGCCACAAGCCATACACTATAATGAAATAAGAGTCACAACAATACAAACAAATCTTAAATCAAGTGCCAAAGTACAGAAAGTGCCAGTACACTAGTCTTTTTTCCCTCTGAAGTTTGCACCTGATTCAGCACATTGCTGGCAAATTCACAGAGAACCCCTTTTTATCTGTTGACCAACTTTGTGTTGGGCAAAAAAAATGCAGATCAAAATGCCAGACCTGCATCTCCAAGAATCGAGGATGAAGGTTTTAATGTTCTAATGAAATGCTAAAAAAAATTGGCCTTCGCAGTGTGAGACCAATTTTTCAATATAATCTTCTCTGTGTCTGCATCCCATCAGAGTAGAGCCTGCTGCTTTTGCATTGTCAGGAATGTCATGGTGTTGTGGGTGGGTTTCTTAGTGTTTAAGTTGGGCACAGTGGATTGCCTCCATCTGTTGGCAGGACTGGAGACAGAAGGCTTGGTTGTGTGTGTGTGTCTTTGGTCTTTGAAGTGGCACAGATTGCTTTAACCTCTCTTCTAAGGAGAGCAGCTGGAATAGAGAGCTCCTTTAAACAGCCGCTTCCTCCTCCGACAGTCATGAGATTATCCTCCATTGATGCACAAAGCCAGCGCCTTCCTCGGCAACCTCTCATCCCAGCCCCCCGGCCTCTGGCCCTGTACAAACACTCAGTGTTGACCTGTGACCCATAATGCAGAGATGTAATGCCAAGTCACTTTGCAGGATCCGTTAAAGAGCCCAGAGGAGTGAAGACATCCTTACTGTCCCCTGGACTATAGCTGCTTTTCATGACAGCTGTCCGTTATTGTTTTCCCATTGGCTGTCTTCCTCACTCCCTCCCTCAGACTAATTGGCATGTATCAAATAAGGAGGCAATTGCAGTCAAATGAATTATGGTAATATCATTTAGGGTGGTCAGTGAGAGCGTGTCTACATGTAATGTGCTTAGGAGGCAAGAGCTTTGAAGGCTTGCATGAAGAAGAAGAGATTTATTCAGAGATTCTGCACAAGCACCTGGGTTCTGCTGGCAGTAGGAAGGAGACATCACTGCATTGATATGGCCTTAAGTGACAGCATGGGGTTCTCATTTGCCCCATCTTGGTGTTTGGTGGGCAGATCTTATGACAGAGGCACTGGGATGAGCAAGGGCTGAGCCTGGAATCTGTGTTGGATGAGGGGGATGTTTTTTTCACAGAGGACGACAGTAGGAGAGCTGTGATCAATCAGTGCAATCAGCCACCACCAACCATTCTGACACACTGATTGGTCAGTCAATGAACTTATGAATGGATCAATCAGTCACATCACAGCATTCACTGCATGCAAAGGTCCAACCCAGGATACCTACAGTAAAGGACTGACCACATCAGCGGTGACCTGCTACACTCTTTAATAGTTTTGAAATAAAAATGAATAAAAACATGTTCATTTACACTATGGATGTACATATGTAACACACACCTCAAATAAATCAGGTGTCTTCAGCTTCTGTGCTTTGTTACTCTTGCCAAAAGGCCAAATGTAAAATCGGCAGTTGGAATCATTAGTTTCACTAAAGCTAAAATAGTTTAATTCACCCAGGAATCTAAAATGTCACCATTCTGGGAAAAGCCATTTTCCTACAAGGTAAGACAGCATTAGCTAATTGTCTTTTTTTTCTTACTGAGCTGACATTTGGCACAAGGTGTAGCTAACGTGAATACAAAACCTGCAGACCAATTATCTCACTGGGAAATATGTCATTCCACTATTCTCTAAGAAGAAACCTATATGTATCGTCCCCTCTGTTCATATCTACACTCATTTACATGTGATTGGTCAATGTACCACTGCCAAATGTTGAGGACATGTTCCTGTTTCGTGATGACCGCTCTTTGATTTGAGCCTCGCTTACTGGATTATCAAAATTATTTGAACATGAATGGAGGGGCTATTTCTGTGCTTTAAATATTGATGCTTTTTGTGCCAGTAAGCAGTGTGAGCTTCTGGCTTCGGCGGTAACTGTGAAGTGGCCAGGGATTTCTGCTTGACTGATTTTTGGATTTGCAAAGCAGGCGACAGAAGGGGCTCGCTTGGAAGAATTACAAGACCCTGATGCTTTTAGAATCCAAAACCACTAAGGTCCATTTTAAAATATTTTTTTAATATGTCAAACTCACAACCTTCACTAGACTTTCCGGAGTCTTGTAGTTTTTGCTATTAATATCTAAAATGTACTGAACATTTTGAGCAGAAATGATACTAGGTTCACATAATGTGCATTGGGTACTAATCAGAGATGGTAAAAAAGTACTTTCTGTGGTTGTCTTTGCTAGCTGTGGCTACAATGACTTTTTGACAGGGAAAGTATCTCTTGCCCCTCTCACTAGCTCCTTCCTTGGCCTATTCATTGCACAAAGCTGCTTAAGCGCACTTAAGCGCATTAGCATTTGGCTGCCAGGGGACCATATTGACCCTGCATTTGGATGGCCTAAATGAGTGAAAGATGGAGCGATTTGTTAGGGCTTTAGAAAGTTGCTTTTGGGGAAGGGGGGGTGAGCATGAAGAAATGGATTTGAGGCAGTGGGGGGAAGTTGTTCCACTTTCTCTCAGGGCATGGTGTTTGTTCTAATCTGGTGTGCCGTTTCTTCGTGGCCGAAGCAGGACTGATTTGTGACATTTCAGTCTAAAGGGCCTTTTTCTGCCTGCTATATTGGCTTGACCCGATTATCTAATCTGTGCTTTGAATTTCAATCAGGTCACCCAGTCTCTGCCGTGTGGTATGGGAACCACTGGCTGAGGGATTACCTCATTCAACTGTCTTCAAACACAGATGGTCGAATGTTTAACTAATTGTTAAAAGAGTCCACAAAGGGGAATTTAACCATGCACACAGTCCATGGGGTCAGTACATAGACCCAAATAAAGAGAAGGGACAGTGAGCTGGTTGTTTGTGGGACGGTTCTTTAAAAATCATTCAGATGCATCACAGGATTGTGCATAGTGTTGGGTACCAGGACTGCAGTAAAAGTGTGGCCGTAGAGCATAAATGTTACTGTAGAAAGTGTATGTGTGCATGTGTGTTTTTATGATGTGTGGGTGACAGCCACAGTTATCCATTCTATTCACTTCTTTCTTTTTTCTTATCAACACACAAAGTGCATACATTTCTCGTAGGGGGTATACCTTTACCTTCCTCTCCTGCTTCTTTGTCTCTTTGTGATGATTCATTTTCTTCCTCTCTCACCTCCAGAGTCTCTGCTCCACTGCCACCATGCAGACAGTCAGAACCGCCGACACCAATGAAGTCGACAAGCTAATATTCCGAGAAAGTGATAATGACCGAAAGGTAAACTGCCTGTCAAAATATTGACTTGTCATAACCTTATTAAAATGAACATAGATTTGAAAAAAACGTATATAATACTGTTTTGTTGAATTTCAATAAAATCAAATTTGTCTTAAAGGGATAGTTTGGATTTTTTGAAGTGGGGTTGTATGAGGTACTTATCCACAGTCAGTTTATTACCTGCAGTAGATGGCGGTCGACACACCCCCCAGGTTGGAGAAGCAGGCAGGGGTACCAGCATAAAAGCTAAGCAATGTACTGCTGTGGACGGGGCCAGCAGCAAAACATAGATCAGCTGTTTGGGTCAGAGAGTGCTGATGTGGCATAAAACAATAAGCAGCATGCATAGGAATACATAAGTTCTACGGTTGAGAAAATTTAGTGCCAAAGGAAAGGGCTGTCTGACGGCAAGGTAAAGCGGTGAAAATATTCTAAATATAGCGTAAATGTAAACTGATAATTTTTTTAGGTGGCAAAAATACATTTTGCTGCAGGTGCCATCCATAGCAGTACATTGCTTAGCTTCTTTGCCGATACTCCTGTCTGCTTCTCCAAACCGGGAAGACCCAAATCTACTGCAGGTATTACACTGACTATGGTTAAGTACCTCATACAACCCCACTTCAGAAAATCCAAATCCATCTCTTTAAGGCTGGTCACACCAGAAATTGAGATAGCAAAATGTATCTTCTTTGGGAGCTTACTAGCGGTAGTTGCTCATAGGTGAAATTTTTTTTTAGGATTGTACATGATTTAATCACATGACAGGCCGAAGAGGAGGATAAAAGCTCTTTGAGTTAGCTAGCTTGCCAACTGTTAGCAAGCTCTTTACCTTGGATACTAACAGGACATTAAGTTCACACTTTGTTCAAAGGAGAAATTTCTTCCATCAGCTCTTAACTTCTCTAATGTCTCATAATTTCAAAAAACATCTCTTTTATGGAAAAATGTATATTTTGAGGAGGATTAAATAAAACTGGATGATGCATCACAACTAAAAAGCTACAATAACTTCCTCCATTTTGGACTCTCCAGCTGTGTTCCTGGAAAGGTCAGGACTCTCAAGATGGTTGCTAATGGTCAACAGCGAAAATTTGTGTGTCAAAGTTAATCAAATTTGAACTAGACACAAAAGATTTCAGTGGACTTTTACTTTTCCCCTGCGTGCAAATCCATTGAATGTAGCTTATCAACTAAAAACAAATGATTTAGCTGTGAAATGTTGCTGTTTTAAATGCTGATGTGACCAAGCCTTAATGGAAATATGGTTCAAAAATGGAAATATAAACATAATTCCTAAATATATTGATTATTTCAAAAAATTCTCATTGTTGTTCCCCTTTAACATACCTGTAACCTCTTTCTGAGACATTACAGGTAGTTTTTACATTCAACATAATGTGGTGTGATGCGTCAGTGAAACACATGTAGAGTTAACAGTACTGCTGACCACTGCAGCACACTGCTGTTCATTAGCTCTCTGATTACTAAGCACACTTCACTTTAATATTGATATTAATCAGTCCCCTTTTCCTCTCTTGCTGCTGGTTTAGGTTGTTCTTCAACTTGAAAAGAAGCTTTTTAATTATGTCAACCAGGACGTTTTCCGGGAAAACAATGGGACCTCAGTAAGTCACCTCCTTGGCTTTCTAACCCTTTATATATTCATCCTCTCTCCATCATCTCTCCTCTTCAAGTTATTTATTACTAATTTAATTTGTTTTATTGACTTTATAGACTTTCTTTTTCCACTGCGTAGTAACAATGGCTGCCATTTACTGCATTTCAAACTGATTATCTGTAACTTGGACAGAGCACAAGAATGAAAATCAAAAGATTCTTTGCAGCCACAAGATTTGATTTGAGGTCTTTTATATTTGGATAATGGGCATAGAAAGAGCAGTGTAAAGGAAAAACAAGCACATGTACAAAATATCATTAATGCAGCTGCTGACCTGAGACATGCAGATGCATTGACTGATGCTCTCACATCATTTTGGCCTCATACACACACACACACACACACTGTCTTTGTCCCCACTGAGAGGCCAAATGTCTTTGGAATAACTTTTAAATGAGATTGAGTTTAGATGAGGTGAACATTTAAGTGACTGCAGAAGAAAACACCTGATACACACTTCAACTTTTATATGGCCACATATTGCATTAAGTAGTGCAAAGTTGGACCTTGCTAAAAATCCTCTGAAGGACACACACACACACACACACACACACACACACACACACACACACACACACACACACACAGACACACACACAAGGTTTTGTCTAATGTGATGTATAACAATGAAGCTTTGATTTTGTGATATTTTGCCTACATGTGCCATGGCATTACATACAGGTTATCTGCAGGTGTTGAAAAGCATTGAATTTAGTTTCATAAAAAAGGGCTTAGAAAGTATTTAAAGTCTTACATTTTGTTTATGAAAGTTTTACATATTTGTCTTGCCAACCATAGGCAGTAATGTTGGATATGAAATGCTTTTGGGAGACATCAGGCATGTATGAACTATAAGTGGGACTGGTGTGACAGTGGATTGTGCTGCAGGAAGCTGTTTAAGCCTTTTTTTGCAGAGTTTCAGTCAGCACCATCAGACATGTAGCAAACAATGTCACTACAGAAGCTAGAAGCTCATCACTCAAAATGGACAAGTGTCGGTTTTAGCAAAAACGTAAATTAATTTATCATCATGAATTGGTTAATTTAATTATTATTTAAAGTAGAGTATTTAAAGCATATCTGGAGGGGATATTTAACTGTATTGATATTTTTGGAAACTCAGAAAAAGAATGAAAAGAATTTAAAATAAAGTTCTGTAGGTTTAGTAACGCATAGTCACACAATTTCTGTTATATGAACAAGTCAATCTGCTAGACCCATCAGTTGGACATCTGTTTATTTTTGAAGGAGAATAATCAACTAACACGTGTCCTCTTTCCCAAAGAAAAGCATACAAAGCATATACCAGTGATAAAGGTATAAAAAAGGCCACAAAGGACACGCTTCAGCCTTTTAACCAAAGATGGGATTTGGAAGACACAGATGTTGGCAGATATTGACCTTGCACATTGTACTGTATGACATGGAAAAATCATTGAATTTGATCAGCAGAAATGTGTAGGGACCCTGACTGTGCAACAGCAGCTGTAGGTTGCTGGGGCACCCCCCCCCCCCCCCTCACCCCCCAATTCCACCTCCCTCCCTTCCTCCGTCTCCTCCTCCTCCTCCTCACCAAGCCAGACAAGATGGACGACATAATGGGGGCATCAGAGATAATCTGATGGTCATGGTCTAGTTAAACACACCATGTTATGATCCTTATAAAACAAACTACCTTTCCAAAAGGATAAATGTCCCTCCTCACACTTCTCCACTGGGGAAGGGGAAAGAAAAAAAAAATCCATTGCATCCTTCATCAACTGCAAGACTTGTACCAGCTTGACAGAAATTTAATTCGAGGCAGCTCTTGAAAATAATTATTGTATTTTGAGAGGAGTAATCATTGGCCGGGACATGATTGAATGTGTCCATGCCTATTGACTTTTGCTATGATTAATAGGTTTGTTTAGTCGATATTCCCATCGAAATTGTATAATTAATTATCCCCAGCGCTGTCACGGCGGGACGATGGAGAGCCCTGATGAGTATTTGGGAAGATTAAATTTTCCGGGTGCTCGTGGCGTCAAGGGGCAGCGCGGGGCCTTGCTCCGATGGAGAGATGGGAGGACTGTGGTGTGTGTGTGTGTGTGCGCGCGCACGCATGCGTACTGGTCATGTTTGTGCTGTGCATCTGTAGATTTGCAATCAGCACACAGTTTCGTCCTATCCTGGAGTACACACAGACACACACCCGGGGGGCCGTCCCCCTCCTCCATCCCCATTGATTTTGTTTCAGTATCTCTTTATTGTAACTTTATCAGTGTGGTGTCGGCAGATGGGGGACTGGGAGAGGAGGGTGTGTTTGTGTACTAGCTGTAGTAAGTGATGAACCTTTCTGTCTGGCCTGCCTCTCCTTGTCATGCTGGCAGCGTCGCCCTCAGCATTACTCAAAAGCCTCGAGACGCTTTAAACATGAGCGGGCCCTGGAAAAAAAAAAAATTAATGCCTCTCCAGCCCAAAGTTGTTTCATATTTTCCCTGTCGGAGCTCTTAAGTGCTAATACAGAAGCCATGCTAAATGAAATCTGACCTTATAGGATTTGTATAAACTGATGCTGCATTGGGTCCCTGGCTGTCTCTTAGTGTCGCTCATCTCTATTCTGAATAGTTGGGGAAAGTATTGATTGCTTACTTAGCCTTATCAGAACAGATAGCATACATGCACACTAGGCTGTATGTACTCTTGGAAAAAGATTAAGTTTTTACAGTCATAGCCTAGTAACTCTAGGTGCAAAAAAAGTCCAAATTAAGCCCTTATTGTGGACATCTGTGTCTTTTTGCTGACATTTTTCTCATCATTGAATCAGAAATCATCTAATTTCATCCCTCTCTGCATAATTTAATAGACATAAAAAATTGAGAGTTCAGCGGTTCAGTGCGCTGTAGCTTTGAGTTTTGTTTGCGTTGCCCCCTCTCTGTACCAATCTGCCATCCCCCCGTCAGTGACAGTTTATCGCTTTTCCACACGAAATAATGAAGATCCCATAAAAAGAAGGGAAAATATGGCCGCTGCAATGAAAGCCAAGTGTGAGGTGTAAAAATCAAATTAAATGACCTTTCACCCCAACATTTATTGATGGGTTTTAATGGCAGCAGGTGTTGTCACAGGGGATATTTGACAACGCGTAAATCAAAGCACAATTACAGGTGGTGGACAAGCCGCCAGCACGCCGAGAGGGACGGTTGGGGGGCCAAAGACCTCGTATTCCCTCTTTTTACCCCCCTCAACTTCCTGCTTCTTAACTATCACCCCCACACTGATTTAAGAGGGTGCTGATCATCCAAGCAAAGTCAGAAATTTGAGCCCATGACAGGGTAGTTTTTACCCAGACACTTCTTCATCTTTTTTCCCTTCCGTGATATTGCCGGAGCTGCATCATCTCGCACCACCTCCTCCACAACTCCCAAGGTCATTTCTGGTTGACAAACTACTCCTGGTTTTATAATGTCAGGAGGCCTTGAACCAATATAAGCTGTTTTTTTAAACCACTGACCCGGCAGCGGAGCATTATGCTTAATTGACCTGGGATGAAATGTAGTGTGAAATTTCTGGCCGCAGGGTTTTCCACCCACCTGAATGAATTACTCAACATTCACTTAACACATAGTAGACCAACACAGCCATATGTTGCTCATCTCCTGCTGTTTTAACTGTGTCGAACACTTATAATCTGAGGAGCTTTACCTCAAACAGACACACCTGTGAGCATGTAGATGCACGTGTACATACAGAATATAGTGATACCAACTGGCTTGTTACCAAAATTTTTAAATATCAATATGAGCTTATGCTATTATACTAGTATACTGGATTGTTAAATATCCTCTTGCATGCACTTTCACTTTCCACCATTTCTGTTTCCCATGTTTTATGTCAACCTCACACACTTACACACACACATTATAAATATCCAGTAATAGCCAATATTAGCTCGCTACAGATATATCAGTATTGGTGTATATGTCGGACAATAAATGAGTAGAAATTTCAATACTAAAATACCAAAGATATGTTTGCAGTAATTCAGAAAGAGTTTGTCCACCAGAGAGTACTGACAAGTTTTTTTTCAAATATAAAATTACAATTCTAACAAAAATAATGTAAGGGATCCTTATCAAAATTGTTTGTTGAAAAATTACTGTGTATCGCAACATATTTACCATATTGGCTGGAATATAAGATGACTACAAAACAAAATCTAGTTCTGCTGGGAAGGTTTCCCAGAGATACTCTTAGTCCAACAATAATCCTCATCTTTGAAGTCTTTTCTCTTGTAAAAAATGTGACATTGATTACTTTCATTAAAGCAGAAAGTAAATCCCACATTTATGTAGCTTAAGCAAGCGTACCTCTTCATTCTGTTTATTAGTCACGTATTTACACTCTCTCCTGTCAGGCTCCTGGAAGGGGCCCGATATCTTTTTTAAGGTCCTCATCAGGACATTCTGTGATACAGCAGTAATTCTTGACTGCTTTGGGCTTCGGTCCGTTTCTGCAGTAATGATTTCGGAAGATGCTTTCGCCTTGTTTCACTCATCAGGAATTTATCTCCTCCATGCAGCAAAGCAAGTTACATGAGCCATCAGAAAATCCCAAAGGCAACATTAAGGCTACAAACAACCCATAACACAACACTCTTTGTTGTTGCCGCTGTTACATTAACCCATTCAAAAAGGACATCTGATGGTGCGAGTACCTCAAATATAATACAACCCCCTCTTTTTCAATTATAATTTCCAGAAAAAAAATATCATCTCATATTAAAGTCATTATGGTAATTGTCCAATTTTTAAAAAACTCAAATATTGATATTGGCCTTAAAAGTACTGTATTGGACAAACTATAACATGCACACACACTAGAAGAAGGTATCAGTGGGTGGATGGTGAGACGGGGTGCACAGTGGAGCGTGGGGTTGCATCCCCTGCTCTGCCATCCTTCATCCACAGTGTGTGAGTCTCTCCTGTGACCCCGGCAGTGTGAGTTTGATGAATGCAGCACATCTGCCCTCCTGAACCACAGAGACTCCGACTGGGAGGCCCCTCTGCCTGGAAGTAATGGCCACTGTTCTACACCACTGACACACAATCACACATACACACAAACACCAAGCGCGATTGTGAAGGCACATGCTGGCGTATTTATACATATGTACCCAACAGACAAATGCACACAGTCATAGACGGATAGCATAAATATGTCAGCGTAAATGGAAAACAGTAGTTACATTCCAGTGTTATAATAATACTCATATGATGTCCACCCTTCCTCCCGTGTCTCCACTTTGGGAGGATCTTCTTCTAAATATTACCCCTGTGTACATCTCTGTGGATATTTCATCATGTACCTATCAACATATTGTAATACACCCATGTAATGTCATTAACGTCAAGCTGCCTATAGAGCTGCTGTCAGACTCTTCCCATCTAGAATGAGGTCTTCATCAGGCCATAATTGTAGCCTCGTGTTTGAAACATGTACAACGGCCCAATTTACCACTAAATGAACATGTCTTGGGTCCCTTCTGATGTCTTCCTGTCTTAAAGGAAAGGGCGGGGCTAGCACAAGGCCCTCCGGGGGTGAGGGGGGGAGTTGCTGGGAAACGTCGCTGTCAATCTCTCAGGGAGGCAGTCATGCAGGTGCCCTAGCTACCTGTTCATCTCCTAGATAATTAATGTGTACAAGAAGCTGCTAATTGCACTTTTCACTAATGATTTATGGGTTTTGTGAAAGGGGGGAAATTGGGGGAAGTGTGTGTGTACACTCTAGTGAGTGAATACAGCTGGGTGAGGAGACATGATTGATGAAGAGCGTGTGGATGCACTGTCAGTGTGGAGAGATAGACCCCTAGTAGGACAGGGCTAGGAACACACACACACACACACACACACAACTGGTCAACTGCTGTCAATTCTTGCCAGTGTTGGGTAAATGGACGTGACTGAATAAGCCAAAAGATGGTATCATCAACTCTCATTCGGCTTATTATAATCCACACCTCACTGAGACTGGAGCCTGTTGTTAGAAGGGTTTTGACTTCAGTGTTCATCGGGCCTTTTCAGTTTCCTTTGAAACTCTGAATTCTGACATTAAGGGCTACAACAAAGGATTATTTTTACCATGGATTGATCTACAGATTATCCTCTCAATTAATCAATCATTTTATCTGTAAAACTGTGGAAAATGCCCATCACAATTTCCAAGGGCCCAAGGTGATGTCATCAGATTTCTTGTTCTGTCTACACCCCAAAGATATTCAGTGTACTATAATGAAAGACAAGGAAAGACAGCAAATTCTCATATTTGAGAAGCTGGAACCATCAAATGTTTGGAAATTTTCTTGAAAATGAGCTTAAATGATTAATTGATTATCAAAATAGTTGCCAATGAATTTTCTATGGATCAGTTTATTGTAGTACAAGCCATCCAGCAAAACTGTCTGAATAAGACAAGGTGTGAATAAAGATTATCTTAGCATGTATGTTTGTTGACCTACCTATTTTTACCAAAGACAAACCTGAAGTCTCATACTGTTCTGTTATTAAATCAAGGTTTTGAGAAACATATACTTGATCACAAAAATTGAATATTGGTTGTTGTCAACAACCAGCTTTAAAGATCAGGACAAGGGAAGATGTTTACTGTATCTGTGTGAATGTAGAGCAGAGCTGGAAAAGAGAAAAAAAAGGTTTTTTAAAAAAAAAGTAATATGATTTCATTTGTAATGAGTTTATTGATGCTTCTGTCTCTCCTCATCCCTCCACTGATTGCTTTTTCTTTTCTTTTTTTTTTTTATACAGCTTTTAGAGTTTGACAAAGAGCTGTCGTTGTTCAAGGATCGGCTGCATGAACTGGAGATCTCTTTCCCACCCAGGTATGGACCCTCTTTACATCACATGCAACACACCTTATGCATTCACACTCCTTATAACTACAACGCTACACTACTGTTCTATGTTTTGCTACTGTAGTACATTATTGCAGTGATGTCATGTCTCGAATTTTTAAAATATCTATGATTAAAATGTGAAATCTTCTAGGCCTTGATTAAATGTTGAATTTAAAGTGTTAGTTATCATGTCCCTGTCAGGGGTTATTTGACTTAAATTCCACCCCACCAAATATTCAGAAGTTCATTAAAACTCTTACATTTACGACAAAACTTTCAGACATCCTGAGTATTAGCAGGACATAGAGTATGCAAGTACATAATTGGCCTGTGATTTTTGCCCAGCTGCAGTCACCGGACATAAGAAAAAAGCTCCTTTAACACAAAGGAATTCATTTAATGCAATCTATATCCAATATTCAGAAGAACCCTTGTCACTCACTGTGACATGCATTTTTGAGATAATTGTTTTAAATGTCTTATTTAGCCTAAGGGGTGGTAGAAATTTCTCAACCCATAAAATAACACTTAATCCCTCAGACTATCTCAAAAATTCAAAATCGTCTAATTTGGAGATAAATGGTTTTCACTGAATAATGACATAAAGGAAATTAAGACCTCTTTAGTTAACCACAGGGCATGATTACATGATCACTCTCTAGAAGGAATCTCTGTCTGTATGTATGTGTGTCCTTCTAGTATTTCAACAATTTTTCATCCAATCAACTTCACACTTGGAAGGTGTACTGTTGAGGACCCAAGGAAGCGCAGTGCAACACATTTATCAAACTTTGAATAAACAAGCAAACAGCAAGCCGCTTAGCTCTGTGTCTGAGTGCAGCAAGGGCTGTTTGATATAAACACCATCACATCACAGCGGGGTGGGGCTTCTGAGCTCTGACTTGCTGAGCAGGACAAAGGAACGCGCCCCACTCAGTTAAACTGTCGGAGAGGAAAACATGAGTCCACAGAGGAGAGAAAAAACAGAGGTTGTAAAACTAGCCAATAAGAGTGCAGACACATTTGATTGGCTGCAGAATCAACCAATGGAAGACTGTAAATTGCTTCTATGGTTCAACCTCAGTTTAGTCTCACTGGTGAAGTTTGTGTCTGGATTTAAACCATTTAATTCATTAATTCCTTATCGTTTTAATTGACACATTTGTCAGTTGATACATACATATGCGGTTCTCGACAAACAATAAGCAATGGCCTGTTCCAAACAGGCATGTTTTGAACGGGCATTGCACTAGTGTTGTAGATGCAGTGACTAAGCTGACCAAATCCTGGCCACAAGGAGTCATTATTATTATGTACAATCAGAAGGAGTCAATCACCTCCTTATTGTCCAAAATGGTTTTATGAGAGCTGCTGGATCTGTGTTTGATGGGTATCAGTTGTTAAGTATGATTGGATATGGCCCCAAACTGCTCCCTTGTGTATGTTTTTTCATATGTGTGTGTGTGGTGCGTGTGCCGCCAAGAGAACGCTTTGGGCGGCATTGATATTCCGTCTCAGTGGGACTTGGGGGAGATTGGAGTGGGTGGTCTCCTCTCCTCTTCCTCAAACAAATGCATTTGCAATTAGCCCTTTCAGAGGAGAGGGAGGGCAAACACGCGGCCGGCGTGGAAATATGTTTCGGGAGCAGCGCGTTAATGGCGCTTGACCTTTGCCGTCGGTTGTGACTCAATCAGTGCAGATAATGAAACGCTGTAATCAAACAATAATTACTTGATAAACTGCTCTAGTGGCAGGCGCAGGGCGGCGGGGGATTTTAGTGTGTGTGTGGGTGTGGGTGTGTGTGTGTGTGAGAAAGAGAAAGAAAGAGAGCTTGAGATACATGGCGTGTGTGTATGTGTGAGTGGCTTTGAGTGTGAGTTTGAGATTAAGTTATCATGTGTGAGAGTGTGAGAGTTCGAGACTGAGTAGGTGTGTGTGTATGTGTGTGTCAAGGTTCTGCAAGTCCCTGTTTTTTAAATGACTCTGTGTCTTAATCAGGGACCCCATTTACATCACTTTGCATAAGTGACAGGTGGATTTATTGTCCTTTTACACTGGCTGACTTTTGCACCTATCCATATAATACTGAATCATCTCTCCACAGGGAGGAATGAATGTGCTGCTGTGTGAGAATACAAATGATTTCCACATACTTGAGGTGATGATGAATCAAATAGATGAAACCCGGGAGCAGCATATGAAATTTGATTTGATCTACTCTGTGTGCGCGACAAACCACATCATTGTCAGCCCTGTAATGGGTAGCAGTGGCCTAGTTAAACTTAAACAACCCCCTCCTCCCACTTCTCACATACACACACCCCACACACACACACACACATGTACTGGAACCCCTCCCCCTGTCAGGTCTGCCTTGTGCTCCTTGAGCAATCAAGCCTCAACGATTGTTCTCCATCACATAGCCTGCTCCGGACCAGCCCCTCGCCATCTGTGAGGTTATTACTCTTTTTAATGCAGGCCATCAAAACACACCCTCACCAACACACACCCTCACACACACACACACACACACACGGCTCACTTTTGTTTAAATCTATAAATCAATACTAGTCACAAACATTTAATCTGCAAGTTAATTCTGCCTGTTGTCCAGTGGTGGGTAAGAAGTTGTCACAAAATGAGACATGCTGTCAAGGATGAACTGGATAACACAAACTGACTGATTGGTTCCAGCTACTCATGTACATACGTGGCAGTAGCCTCAATCATCTCCAGCTTTTTTACTAGATAACCACAGCTGAAGCATCCCTGGCCAACAGCTCCCATTTACATTTTTTGGAATGCACATCCAGTTTTTGGCCGACATAGATTTCTGCCTCCATATTTACACACTTGAATTCTTCCCCCTGCATCGCTGCAGAGGCTGCAAGCTGTAAAAAGCATATCGCTTTACTTTCAAAAAGTCGTCTGTCAAAGTTGGCCGTGACAAGTCTAAGTACTCGGGCACCGAGGTGAGGAATTTGCCCATGCCTTGTCACAGCTGGACCTGGAGCCAGTCGGCTGCCGTGCAGTGATAGGCCGCGGGACCGCTCATACACACACACATATAGTCATACACAGATTTCTTAACCAGTGTACTGTGAGAGAATAGATGAGTCTATTAATCAGAAACCACTCATTTATTTAGACACAGTTTCTCCATCACGTGTAATGTATGAGACTGCAACCAGCCATTAGATCATTATCTTTACATAGGCTGCAGCATGGCCATTTGACTGAAAATAATGGTAAGTTTTACTGTACATTATTATACTTTTGATTTCATATTTGAAATGGCATAACTAAGGTAATATCCCCTAAAACATACTAAGGCACAAGTAACTTATTCATGCATTGTGATTGATTTAAAGGAAAGCTTTTAGTACTCCTCTGATCCGATTTCTTTGCCCTTTTTTTGCACAAGATCGATGCAAAAATTGAATCGGGACCCCAGCTCAGGAGGAAATGCCGTGGACAATGAGGGAGCAGTGGAATGTATTCTGCCTGTAACATGGTTACTGGGAATGGGCTTTGAGGGAGATTTTGAGTGACATCAGAGCAGCGGTACAACTCCATCAATAGGCAAATCATGAGTGATTTCAGGGCATGGAAATGGTTTGGAAATCGCTTACGGTTGGTGGAAGGAAAAATGGGAAAAGCCAGGAGTAGAAAAGGCAGTTGCTGTCCCATATCTGTTGCAAAGTGAAAAAGTGGGACAGAGGAAGAAGCCATGGGAAATACATATACAGTACATAACATCTGGGAATTCACTAGAAACACTACCAGTTGGTATTTTTGCATTTGCATAGATGTATAAATGTGTATCTTTGGATGGACAGTGGTAGCATGGAAATTTCAACCTCTACACCAGCTCGGAAAATCTGGGCAAAAAGGGTGAATCAGTTCAGTCATTCTTTCCCCTCTTTCAGGAACTGCTGTTGCATGTTGGGCATGTGCTTGCTATAAACGAGTATTTGACTTGCTCCGAAGTTAAGAGTGTGGCTTACCATTAATCTAACATGACTTGGAGTCTACAGCCATGCTAGCAGCTCTGTGAAACACTGCTAGTAGGCTCTAAAATTTTCACAATGATAATGCTAGCATGTTGATGATTAGCAGGTTTATGGGAATGTCATGGGTCTTGGAGGTATTCGGTCATAAACCAAAGTATTGGACAAAATTAAATTTTGACCAGATGATGGTGCTAGATGAAGAGTCAGGAGATCAGAGCTATAACAATTAATCGTGTGGGGACCATGAATGTGTGCACCAAATTTCACAGCAATCCATCCAATAGTTTTCGAGATATTTCAATGAAGAACTGAAAAGTCAACTTCACTGTGGTACTTGAGGAAAAGTCAGAGGATCACCAGTCATCTGGGAACCATGACGTATCAGATTATGTGCTAATCCATTGAGTACATGTTGAGATACACAGTATCATAGCATAAGTGAAAGTATTTACTTGTTGGTGGTGCTAAACAAAAAGTCAGGATCACCAAAGTTGTTGGAATGTATCCTCAAGGGACCTTGAATATCTTTTGTAAATATCATGGCAATCTATCTGATAGTTGTATTTCACACTGAACCACAAATGTGAACCTCATGGTGGCACTAGAGAAAAAGTGAGTAGTTCACTAAAGTCAGTAGGATTCATCTTCTATGGGACATGAATGTCTGTACTAAATTTCTTCGCAATCTGTCCAGTAGTTGTCAAGATATTTCAGTCTGTGGACCAACCGACAGTCAAAAATGTGCAGAAATGTTTTGTTTGGGAATCAACTAGTACAGAGAAAATGTATCCTTATAGCATGTATTTTTCTCATTTGTTCCAATGCTCAACCATACTTCTGTTGTAGTATATATAGACAGAATGATGGGAATGCATGAGAGGGGAAAGGATGGCTCCAGTCCCATGTGTCTGTGTTTGTTAAGTCTAGACATGGAACGAAGGAAAGGAGCAGAGCATGGCCCGGGGGTCAGGAGGTGAAGCCAGTGAGGAGGCAGAAACTGATAAACAGTTGTGTCTTTACTATTTGGTGCCTGGCAGGAAACTCAGAGGAAGCACCCTGGGACCAACCTTGGCACATTAGCATACATTTTCCAAACGCTGCAGGACTATGAGGACAAGCCAACAAAGTGACTTGCCTGCTGGGAAAAGCTACAACTTTCAGAGGTTCATGAAGGAGGAAGGGGGAGGTTTGAAAGCTGATATCAGGCAGAATGACTTTGCTCTTTTGGAGGAGAGGAAATTTTGATCAGGTGACACAAATGGCCACCTGCCAGTTCCTCCATAACTGCTAATAAGTACATATGAGTGAATTATCAGAGCGGTGGAGAATTCCTCAAGACTCGTTTTGAGCTCATTGGAAGTGCTCACACAGATGGCTCTCCTGTATACAGTAACTGTCCTTGTTCTGTGAATAACACTCTTCATACAGCTCCCGTGATCTCTGTAGGCCTGTACTAATGATGTCATCCTCTCTCAATGTGTAGTTGTGTATTTGACCGTGATCACATTGGTCCTATAGCCCTGCTATTTGCATCCTATATGAAGGAGGCGTCTTGTTCTCTTCAATGTGAACAGCCATCCTATACTGGATGTATGACTCCATTTAAGGAGAACCACAGATGTACTTTAATGACAATGTTGGGTTAAAGCACTGCGGCCGAGGCACTGTAAGTGTGTGGCTCGTGTTGGCTCACATCAGCCACAGGATCCAGCGTTACAGGCTGATCTACTGAACAGGAACATTGTTTTAGAGCCATCAGAGCATCCATCATTCTAACTACTAGAGAGCCTGTGAAAATGATGAGGGGCCATTGTGGCGATAATAGCTGAAGATTGTCCACTGTCATGTGTCATTGCCTCTCGTCTGAGATGATGCCACTGAAATGGAGGCTTTGTTTAAAACAATCTTACACAGAGACGATTAAATGGATGCCATCTGTGTCTTCGTCTTCATTTAGAGCAGCTAAAGGCAGAACATGTAATAGCCGAACCCCAGCAGGCTGTGAGCCATGAGCTACTGATGGCATTTCATTCTGTTTGTACTGCACTATGCCAATGTTGTGCCTGCGAGCCTCCCAGCTCTACAAACTGAAGCAAACATTCAGCTTTATTGATAGCATTTGGCTGATCTTTTTGAATCTGTGTATGAGTGTGTGTGTTGTGTTTTGCCAAGCCTCCCCTGACAACGGCAAACAAACATAGCTGTAGAGGCAGCGAGTCATTCCTGACTTTTTAGCCAATCGCAGCCCTGCCACAGCCACTCCAACATCCCATGAGGCTGTTTAGCACCCTTGACCTCATGTCACTGATAGTATGACTCTTATCTTTGGCTTCCTGCCCTACCTATATTCCCAAGTTTATATTGCCCTCATTAAATACTGAACAACTGAATAGTCCACTGTTTGGCCTGTCACATATTTGTCATTATTTAGAACAAGGTAATAGCTTTCGATGGAGAGATAGGAGAATATGGGACAAGGAAGTCTGGCCTGGAGCAGTCCATGCCAGGAGTGTCTGGTCCTGGGGAGGCCGGTTGGTAGCCCAGCCTAACTACAGTATCTCAGTTTTTTAGTTTGTCTTATTCCTTTTGTGGTTGAATCTTTTGATTTTCTATCCTCCTTTTCAAGTGATATCTAAGTTTTATTGTTCATTGTTTTAAGGAGCTAAGCTATTCAATGTTATACAAATAACGTGTGGTGTAGATACAGTAGCTTGTACAGCACTGTAATGAATGTCTCAACAGCCTCTCCCTCTGCTGGGTGAGGCTGAGTGACACACTAAAGGTAGGGCCTGTGCTCACTTTGCCAGTTTTTACTGTGGCGAGACAAACAAGCTGACACCAGCCGGAATACATGTAAGTAATGTGTCAGCGGCCCAGTCAAACATTAAACCCTAAACCAAGCATAAATGAATCAGCTCTCAATGGGTGCTAGAAGTTCTCCATGTCTGACCGTGCACACACATGTCATCTGAGATGTGGTCAGCAACACCAAAGAAGGAGCCAACAAGCCAGAAAACAGTATTCTTATGTCAAATTTTCTCAAAAAGTAACTGTAAGCAAGTCAGGTTGCACCACTATATAGGTTTTCATGTAAGGAATAGTTGTTGAGGAAAGCAGAACTGTCCGTATTTGTGACATTCTTATTGGACGCAAGTTATCCGTTTACACTTTTATGACCTAGACAAAGTTGCAAGACAGATATTTCAGTCTTCAGACCATCAGTAGGGTCATATCTAGAACTTTTCTCTAGTCACTTTTTCGATTGCGCACATTTGCAGCATGTAAGCATATAATGTACTGTAAGTTTTAATTAATTTTATTTTTTAAACTTGGTCACTTGGATGTACAGTATGTTTAAAGGAACTGGCTGCACTGTGCAGATATTTTTAGCTCTGTCACTTTTGGACTCATCTGAAGATCTATGCACCTGCAGAACAGTTGAGTATACTGTAGACATACAGTACATAGCCTTATATTTCACAAGATTGGATTTAGTAAGTGCTGTAAATTTCATATGTCCAAATTAAACAGTTTGGCCTTATAGTAATATTTTGTTGGATTAGTTAACCTTAAATTTTCTTCAAAAGATCCTGAACCCTACAGAGTAGAGTGCAATTTATTCCCTCAGCCTTCTTGGTTGAAGACAAATCCAAATCAGTATTATTTCCCATGATAGTTATTCCACTATTTTGAATTGTATGTAAAACCCATATTTCCTCCATTTCTGCTTCAAAATTCAAAAAGTTCAGTCTAAACAAAATTCTGCACATAGCATATATGAAGCACTACCCGTGGTTGTGAATATCCACAGTCGCTGTTTTCTGACTGCGGTGCACAAAAAAAGTACAGAAAATGAGTCATAGCACATGTAATTTCTTAATGTCTGCAAACTATCAAAACATAATTGGTCCTGTTGAGTTGCATCACTTTCAGGACAGAATAACATCTACAGCACCTGTCAAAAGTTGGGACACACTTCCTTAAGGGAATGGGAGGGTGTGTCTAAACTTTTGACTGGTACTGTATCAAATCATAATTTGTTTGCCAAATATAGCAACCCTGCTTGTATAATAACTGTCACATCTTCCGTGCCTTTGTTTTCAACCCCACTAATGACAGTTAATGGCTGCATTTTCCTATTAAGACCTTTCTGTTTCAAAAGGTGCTCTCCTAATTTAGTCATTATCGGTATGTTAGCGCTGGGACCAGAGTTAGTAAAGCTTTATATGTGGCTGTTTGCATGTATGTTTTGGACATACATGCTGTGTGTGTGTATGAGTGGGTGGATCCCTTGAAGTACAGCTTCCCCTCCTATACAGATACACAATTGTTGGAGTTATCAGCTTGACCCATTAATTAGTGTAATTAGTCTTGCTGTGGGCGATAAGGGTCTGATAGGAGCTGACGGCCTCCAGCCCACATGCCCTCTTGGACCGTTTACCTTCCGCAATAAGTTTGTGAGCTTGCTAATCGGACACATTAATCACTTTGGCCCCAGCGCGCCATTCCACTGTTTGCTGTTGCATTAAGACTTGTTATCTCTATTGGAGCCAATGGAGGGTGCGGTAAAACAGAAATGGGAACAACCTATACCTGCACACACACAGGGACGCAGAATGGCCCTTTAATGGCCATTGTTGAGTATTTTAATCAGCTTTTACAATGGCTTTCTGTCATCAAAAATAACTGAACGAAGCAAAGTTTTGTCGCTGAAGTGCTCGGGGGAAGTTTGCTATCAGGAGGGAGTTCATTGTTTGAAGGAGGTAAGGGGAAAACTTGATTTTCTCTCAATCTCTTTAACACCAAAATGACCCCAGGCTTGTTAGTCAATAAAGCTCTAACAGAGTGGCTTCCAGACCCTGATAGCAGGATTGTTCACAGGCTGTTTAAGGCCAGGGTCCGTCCCTCAGGAAGCAGGAGCATTCAGGCCACCCTGAAGTCAAGCAGCTCCAGCAGCCCTTTGAAGACTTTGCTCTTTTCCACCCTCACTTTGCCTCTTTCTGTCTGATCCGTCTTTATCCCCTCTCTTCTGCCTCCCTGTCTATCTCTGTTTCACTCATCCTATTCTTCATGCTCTCTTTTATCCCGGGATCACTTCTTTAGCCCTTTGATTAGCATACCAAAACCCCCATGCATTTCCCCCATGGTTTAAGTGCTATTAATGCTAATTGGAGGCAGGGAACTTCTCTAAGTAGCTCTCCACAGGTCTGTTTGTACACCTGGTGGGGGGGCTCTGTGTGTGTGTGTGTGTGCATGTGAGCCTTCTCATGCCCCAGCCTTAACCCCACAAACACAGACCACCACACACACACACACATTTGTTCACAGTTTACAAAAATGGTCACCATATCACAGTGTACTGGTGTTAGACCAGCTGTGGGATAACTGTAAACACCTGGAGTAGTGGTGCTTTTCTTACAACATTCATTTTTACTAGTGAAAGCAGTAAGTCATAGTACCAGCAGCTCTATCAGTGTTAGTTACAGTGATATGAATGCAGGCGTGTACATGCAAAGCAATCACAACAAATACTCATTGAATGTATTCTGCCTTAGCACAAAGTCCAATTAAGTTATCAGAGCTTGGCAAGACTAATGAATCAAAAGCACAGTGTGTGTGTGTGTGTGTGTGTGTGTGTGTGTGTGTGTGTGTGCGCGCGTGTTTATTTTATCATTAGGATATCACCGTCCTGGGAGAGGAGTCACTTTGTGGTACGCTACGGTTAGCACGCGTGGCACTGAAGGAGCAAATTGGATTGGTATTACAGTATGTAAGCCCGCTCTTACATCCTGATGAGCGCCGACAAACAAATTGGATTGGTGGCGTGTAAATCTGAAGCAGTTTGATGAGCCGAAGGGGCAAATTGAATTCTCAACAATGTAAATCTGTATCAGCTCGATGGCTCCTCGCCCGACTCCAGCCCCGCCGTCGCTTAAATCATGCGATTGTTCCCTGCTGTTCCAAGATACAATCTCTCTTGGCCATTTCCCGCCGCACCTAATCTGTTTTTGATGACCGTGTAGGGATGTAGCCATACATATGGGCAACTGAATCTCCTTCTGGCCCGCTCCATCTAAATCGCTCTCGTTCTTTCTTCTTATTTTCCCCCCATCTCCCTCTCTCTCTGTCTCTCTCTCTCTCTTTCTCTCAAACACACACTCACAACCTGTACAGTTGGCAGAGAAAGATTGCTTTGATTGAGCCATCCATGTGTGTTGATTCAAGAGATTACTCAGATGATTGGTCATACTAATGGACCTCCTGTTTTCCCGGGAAAACATTTTGATCTGTCTCTGAGATAAGGCAGATGACGTGACGTCTCATATTTATTGCTCCTCTGCAGCCCTGCTGATTCATATGCATCACAGTTATTGCTTTCCTGATTGGCTTTCCTTTATTGTCTTGTTCTTTGTACAGCAGTTTGTTATTCTTGTATAGTGCTATGCATTTATTATTCTCATTGTAAAGTTCGTTTTTATTTGGATACAACTTTTATGTGTAGAAATTACCATAAATGTTTTTTTTGCTTGTGTGTGTCTTCAGTTATCCATACAGTGAAGACAGCAATCAGGGGAAGGAGTACATGAACACCAGATGCCCTGCCTGGTGTGACCGAATCCTCATGTCTTCTACTGCCCGAGACCTGGTCTTAAAGGTGAGCTTCATCCAAACTGACGCTTTTTATCCAATTCAGAAGCTTTTAAAATCCAGATTTCCTACATATTGTGACCAAAATGTCAGCAGTTCTCCCTCAGAAATACAGGTGCCTTTTCATTCATCACTCTCTATTATCTACAGCTCCATCGTCCTTGATCCACACTGTTACCCGTGCTCTTTCCTCCCCCTCCTCTGTCACTTCACAGATGGAAGGATGCGGTGTCTGTGAATATTAATTTGGAGCGCTAAGCTATGGGTCCACCAAGACAGTATATATATCCCGGCACTTATAGAGTTCCAGTGGGCCCCATCTTCTTCATAAAGCCACAGATCTGTCTCCCTCCTCAGAGAGTCGAACCCTGCAGGCCCCCCACTCCCCTTCAAATCCATCCCAGCATTGTAAACTGCAGCCAATCTGCCACCTCCCCCCCCCCCTCCTCCCACAGCCTGTGCTGCAGTCTGTTCACTTCTGACTCACTATTTTGTTTGCTGGATTACTTAGAAATCCACCATGCAGCCTCGCAAAGTTTTCCCAGATTTTTTTTTAGCTGTGTTTTCCATGAGACAACACCTTTTCATCTGGAAAAAAGCCACATTTTCAACCATTTTTAGATCCCGAACTCTGGATTCTAAGCACACGAGCTGTGAACTTTAAATTTAGAGTCTTTTCAGAGCTGCGACTTGCAGGCTTTCATCTGTTAATGTGTTTGAAAGAGATGCAGCAGTGTATTGTACACTAACGGTCCACAGCAGGGGGCCGCTCAGGAAGTTTGGCTTTCTTTTGTCCACCACAAATGAGAAATTCCTTCCTGATCTTTCTTCTTCACTGACTGAAGCCACACTAAAACAATAACCGTGTATTACAGTAAGATGAGAAACACAATGGCTAAAGTGTTTTTAAAATGATGACACCCCCGTTTGTTTCACATATCACCCACTTAATGTGTCAGAATGATGTCAAAAGTGATTCACGTGCACACAGCTGTTTTGTTGTTTGCTTTCTTCTCCTCAAGCACCGGCTAATTGCTTGTAATGCAGACAGTTAGTGTGTTCGCAGATTGGCTGATGATTCACTGAGCACACACTCTCAGGCTCCGAGCATTACAGATTGTTGAGACATAGGTCCGTAAACAGCCTGGTGTGTGGCGTCATCTATCATGGCACGGTCGGTTAACTCGCCATCATGTTATTTTCTGCTTGCCGAGCCCTAACACGCCAAAGGTTGCCCGCTGGCTGTGCAGCGCAGCACCAGCTCCAGGAGTGCCGGTAATGAATGTTTAGCCGAGCGAGCGCTCCCTCTCTGCCGGAGGGCCCCGGGTAATTTGTTTATCTGTCTAAAGATTATGCAGCCCGAAAATCCACAATTTTATGCTGCCTTTGTAAATTATCAAGTGTGTGTTTGATGAATGTATCTCCGGCTTTGGGAGGCAGCGGCTCGGGGCCGGCCGCCAGACAAATAGAGAGGTGCCAGTGCGTGGCCTGCTAGAAAAGGTAGAGTGAGGTGGCGGCACAGCGCGTGCTGACCCCGCTCCCCTGCAGGATTGGTCTGAAGTTAATTTGGATTTCACTCTATGGTTCATTCTCAAGCTCTCTGTGTCTTTCTTCTGAAGCGCCAGCACAGCTCACCGAGTCACAACTGGTAGCACCCACCAGCCTCTGTGTGTGTGTGTGTGTGTGTGTGTGTGTGCGTGTGTGTGTGTGTGTGTGCGTGCGGGGGTTGGGTGGCTGTTTAAAAAGTCTTTAGTTCAACCAGACAAGTATGATTTATACTCCAGTCTGCAGATTCATGTCTGAGTGGGTAACAGCTTCTTTGTGTGCAGAAAGTGATATTGAAACATGATTCCCTCAGATAGGCACTTAGATTATGGTGGGAGTGTATCTGGTCGAGAGGCAAATGCCCACTTTGTAAATTACTCCTCCTTTTCATTTCTCTTCACCGCAGTGCATACGTTTCAAAGTGAAAACACTTTCTAAAAGGTGCGTTCAGTTCAGTGGATGTTTGTGTTTTTCATAATTCAGACGCTGTGCTGCTGCTCCTTCACAATCTGTGAGAACACTGAAGAAAGAAAAAAAAAGTCTTTGCGATGTTTCCTGAGTCATCAATAAATGATTAAATCTAGCATCATAAAAGTTTGATTAAACACTTGAACAACATGATTGATACAGATTTTTTCACTTTCTGTTGGTTGTGATTCTTTTTTTTCATGTGAATTGTCATATTTTTACTAATAGTTATCCAGTCTAATAGTGTAGAATAAACCTTTACAAATTCATATTCATTCAAACTGAATGGCTGAGAATCCCTGTAGTGTACATAGAAACTAAACATCTTACGGCATGTAGCAAATAAACCACAGAAAGTTGCCGCACTCATGATAAAATTAGAATGTTATCGACACATCATATATTTTGTTGTTGTGAAAACTGTTATTTGACCTCTACAGTGGAGCTGAAAGCCACGTTTGAAGCTCATGTTTATCTGCTACCTCCAGGTTACTTTTACTTCCTGCTAATTGTGTTTAATGAAGCTCGTACATTGATTGCTCATCCATGAACGTGTCATAAAAGCCGACACAAGCCTGTAATGGTTGTACAGTGTAAACACAAACACTGTGCTGCTGACTGTGCATCCTGTGTGTATTCAGTGTGTAACACACGCTGCGCCGCAGCACCTTCATCTAACCACTGTGATGTTTTGTTCACTGCTGTACTCAGGTTTTGGTTTTGTGTCTCTGCAGCCTGAAAATGAAGAGAAGTCTATAGTCTATGATAACATTGGGCCCAATGTCTGCATGGGGGACCACAAGGTAACAACAGGGGCTCTGCTCACCTCCTGTCCTCCCTCTCTCTCTCTCTTTCTCTGTGTCTGTGTCTGTGTGTGTGTCTGTGTGTGTGTGTGTGAGTGTGTGTTGTGGTGATTAAAGTGTCCGTGTGTGATTCAGGCAGTCTGCCTCTGGAATGGAAAAGGATGGACTTCTCTCAACACATCTGCACTTATTTTAGGGAAACAGCTATGTGTGTTACATATTGTATGTCTAAATATGAACATATGTATGAAATATTGACATTTAATTTCACTTATCAGCAGCTTTATTAAAAAAAAAACAACTATCTGCCCTTTAAAAAAAAAAAAAAAAAAGCCAAACAGTAGGCGAGAGGTCACAGCAGCAGAGAGGATTTATTTTTCTGTATAGAAAGTGTTGAACACTGTCGCTTCAGTCTCTGCGGTGTCAGACAGAAGGTCTTCCGCTGAAAGAGAGGCGCCTTAAGTCAGGTCTTTCATCATTACTTAGTGTGACACAGACAGTAGTGTGTGTGTGCGAGGTGACCTGTGCACACTGACAGCCACTGCAGCGGCCCTCACCTCCCAGCCACACACTACTGCTAAAATCACAGCTGGCTATGTTTAAAAAATGTCCGATGTAGTTAGCACACGGGCCCAAAAATGCACAGCGCTGGTAGTGTGAGTTTAACCTGTGTGTCCTAGGAGCTCAGAGAGGGAAAAAGAGCTCACACTTGTCCCAAAGAGCATTAATAAAGTCTTCTGTAACTGCTCTCTTTTTTTTCTTTTTTCTAACTCCGATTTGTCTCTGTCCCCCTGCCAGCCTGTCTTCCTGTCCTTCCGAATAACAGCGGGGGCAGGTAAACCTAATGCAAATAAGCACAAGTGTTGTGTGGTGCAGTGATGTCGTGGTAAATATTATTTTTTTCTTTATTATAATTCTTTCCATTGTTGCTATTGTTTGCTTTGATTTGCTTGATTTTTCATTACTTTGCACTAATGTTCCTGAAGGCAAATCTGCCTTTTTATTTAAAATAATTTATCATTAAACTGATGATAAATACCATCAGACATCATGGTTGCTGATTGCTTAAAATGCTGCAGTCATTTTAAGACATGTACTCACAAACTAGCTGCATCTTGTATTTGAACTTTGAAAAGAAAAGAGTGGGTCATTTATTCTTTGAAAACAATATGTGAGTGTGTTGGAGTAAAACTTTTCCTTTTCTTTTTCTCCACAGGGAAGTGTTGCCAAAGGGGGGAGAAGATATTCCGTGAAGCACCTCTATGAAAACACAAGGAGAAACAAACAGGACACCAACATACACACATATATACATATATATACACACACATACTCACACACACACACACACACACACACACTTTGCACAAGCGTACACTGAAGAACCTAGACAAACTTTTCAGCAGTGCTGATCAGTTGCAGTTGTCCTGACACCTCATTCATATGAAAACTCAGTCGTTTTCTCTCCATAAAACACTTGTTGAGATGTGGACTAGCACCCGAGGGCCCGGCTCCAGACAAGACACACATCGCTGACCTCACCGTTGCCATGCAACCCCATTCCCCCAGAGAGAAAAAAAAAAAAAGAAAAAAAAAGAAAAGGACGGACGACTCTTTTCCATGCCACAGCCTCGTTGCCAAAACTCTAATTGAAATCAGTCCTACTACATACTTTTAGACACCGTACTCGCCATTTTTAGGTATGCCTCTATGTATAGAAGCTACTTTCCATACAGTATGTAAGGTGTTTTAAAAAAAGAAAAGTGCAATGCAAAAAAAGTTGTATATCTATATTGTTAGGTTTATTTGTACATTGGACAGTATAACATAGAGTTGTTGATGGTTTTAGTGCCGTTCTCTTTTCTGACCAAACTTTGTGGTCCTTTTTTGTTGGAATAGATGCATCTTTTCAGTTTATTTCAACTGTTTCTATATATATATATTTTTTGTTTTGAGTTGTTGTTGTTGTGTGCACAACACACTGCCATGCCTGACACATCAGTTGAGTCTCATTTTATATACTGTACTTTTTAAAGAGATAATTTATAATTCTTACCAAAATGTTTATGCTGAAGCGTGTGCAGACAGAGTGACTGTTTGGGTGTTCCTGCAGCCACAGTGACCTTTGAATAGTCAGTACAAGAGAAGAGAAACAGAGCAACTGTTCAGCCAACGTGATTTATTGCCTATCCAAGAATGTTTTAAGCAGTGCCATAGACCATGCAAGTATATAAGATAATGTTTCATATATAGCACTCTCACATTATTTCATTATTATTCTTACTCTAACTTATTTCTACTTAATAATATTATGGTTCTGAATGTGATATTTTAGATAGGCTTGGGTATCTTTAAAATGTAAACTTTTTTTTTTTTTTTTTTTTTTTGGTCTATTTTTGTTACTGCATTATGGTGCCAAGTATCCTACACAGACATGAAGTGTGTAAGAGTTATTAAATACTTAAGTCAGACGGTAAAGGTATTGATTATGAAATGTTAAAAAAAAAAATAATAGAGAAACTCTAAATGCGGGGAAAGACCAGGAAGACTTGCTTTTTATCTGTTTTCTATGTAGCCTTCATTGCAAATAATTTGAGCATTAAATGAGGCGATGGGAGACGGCTGTTATGAAACGCCAGCGTTTCTTTTTATCGATTTCATTTACTACACTACAGATTTCAGACTGTGTGAAGCCGTCAGATTGATCCTCAGTGATTTTTTCTTTCATCTAAATCACCGCAAGTGGAAATGATTTTGTGCCTGCAGCAGAATTTATGTTGTCTTGTGTGATTTGGTTCGTAGGCAAAAAGTTTAAAAAAAAAAGAAAAAGAAAAAAAAAAGAAGCCCTGCTTGTTTTTGTTCCTGCTGGTCATTGTGTATACTGTAGGAGTATAAGCCGCAGTTTTCCTTCACTCCATCTTATAAAAAGCAGATAGAGATTTTATTCTAGCCCCTCTGGACGGCCTGGCCTCTACTGTAGGTGATGCAGTTCTCAAGCAATAAAAACCATTAGAGCTCAACGGCTGTTTGTCCTCATTTTACCTCTTTACTACAATAAGAGTTCTAAATAAAAGGCTTTCATCAATGAGCCTTCCACAAGAGCATCAGAGTATTATTACACAGTGACAGGCCTCACACACACACACACACACACACAGCTCTTCTTTCTGTCACACCAGTTTGAACTGGCTGATGATGGGCCTCCACACCAGCCTCAACGAAAAATAACATTCCTTTGGGTTTATCTACTTAGATTTTATTATCACCGCATTTGTTAATATTCCCGCAGGATATGTTGTAAAAATCTGATTCCGTGCATTAAAAGAGCGAATTCACGCTGTCAAATGTTTGGAGGCCCTTTAACGCACTTTTATCCGGCTGACGTCATATACATCTATAAGAAGCTGCTTTAGGAATTAAGAGATTGAAGAGTCTAATGTAAATAGAAGAGAAGATATTTTGAGAGTTTTGGCTTATATGAACTTATCCAAAAAATTAAACAATTCAGAGTTTCACTAATAATCTTATGACGGATTCTATACAAACACACAGACAAATCTTAAATTCAATTGGGGGAGATATACCAAATATATACCAAAGAATAAATAATCATCATTCCACGTGTTGGAATATAAATGTGTATATTTATCTTCATGGTGGAGAATTTAAAAAGTCACTCTTACATATCGGGGCTTTTATCAAAGTACTTTTCTTTTTCGTTTTCTTCATTCTGAATCACATCATATAGATTATCACACTCACTCCTAAATGGGATTAGATTTTATGAGTGCTAATATCTGATTGGTTTAATCCAAATGACACGGTGCATAAAGCTCCCATTGATTCAACCTACAGAGAAGAATCCAGCTGTAATACTTGATTATGGACAGAGAGGGAGCACTTCTGTCAAGCGTCTCTATGCTACTGGGTTTGAGTTGAACACAAATCTATAACTGTTTAACAGAAACCATTATAAACCCATAATCGATAGTTTTCTTGGATATATTTACAATAAATTCTACTAGAGGTCAGATAGCAGGACATCTGGACTGTAGAGCTTCATTCTGAGTTTGCAGGAAACATGAGTGCAAAATCAAACAGCCGTCATTAGAACGAAGTGCGCGTTTCCTGCTTTGATTCCTTAAAATCATTAAACAGCTGCACCTTTAATAATAATACTTTTCAAATATCTAACAGTGTATCATGTGCTACAATATTAATGTTTTATAGAATCTGTATTACTTAATGTAACCTGATGGAATAAATTATTGAAAAATAAAATTTAAGTTGAACCTGAAGGAAAAAAAATCGAAAATGTCACTTTGTTTTTTGGTAAAAAAAAAAAAATACGTGAGCTAAATTAAATGTATTGTGAAATTATTATTGTTGTTGTTGTTGTTCTAACTTCAGGTCCTTGTTTTCCGTGCAGTCTGTAATATAATATAATCCCTCTCACAGCACATCAGCGTCACAGTTACCAATAATGAAATTCAGTTACTGATAGTCATGAATTTATCTTTAATTTATATTAAGCCCATACATTAAAACAAAACCCATAATAAAACTAAAATGCTTGTTAAATAATTTATTCATAATACAAAGTGTTTTTTCTTCCTATAACCTTCCCGGAAGCAATAATACTCTCTTTAATAGCAACATAAACAATGTCCAGTTTTCTATTCCGCTGTCTGATGAGGTAAAAACATAAAACTCTTCCAAATGAAACCAAAGAAAAGTGTGTACTGTCATGTCGTTAAAACAAGCTGTTTTTTTGTTGTTTTTTTTACAGTGATTATTTACAGCAGTTTGTGTCTTTACATTTGTGTGCCGGTACTGAACTGAGAATTGTAAAACGTGGAGAAATGGGCGACAATCAGGAATAAAAAGGAAGCAGCAGGTATATTTGAGAGGGAAATAAGCGCGTCAGGGCTGCGGGGGAGAAAAGGCTGCCACGTTTCCACTGGTTCAAACAACATAACTTATTCAGTAAAAAATATATACAATACAATCTGACGTACATTTTTCATTTTCAGGCTGCAGCACCTGCGCCTCCTCTCACCTCTTTATTCTCTCGCCTTTTAGGACAGTGGATACCCTGGTTAAACTGAGCTTTAAAAGCATCACAGGCCCCGTTTACACCTGCCATATTACACATGCGTCTGACATCCGGATCAGTGTTGTGGCTGCTAATAAATCAGCTTCAATAAAAGCAGACAGTCATAGATGAAAATCTCACCCACCATCCCTCAGAAATGAAGCCTGTACATAAAAGTGGTTGCCTTTGTTTTCACCAAAAACAAAAAACAAAAAAACAGATTTAAGCTGCCCAAAAACTGTGTGCACT
The DNA here is from genome assembly GCF_910596095.1 of Thunnus maccoyii. NCBI lineage: Eukaryota > Metazoa > Chordata > Actinopteri > Scombriformes > Scombridae > Thunnus > Thunnus maccoyii. Next base: position 25,423,895 of record NC_056546.1, on the reverse strand, counting down.
TTTACTGCAAAAAAAAAGAAAAAAGACTGGCAATTATGTACTTTTCTTCCAAGTGAAAATATTATGAGTCTTAAGATTTATATCATCAATTAATAAGAACATTCAGCAGTCTCATTCAGAGCGAAATGAACGACCTTCATGACTCTGTAAGGTGACAAAGGCTGCTAATCATTGAAGGAGAGGTGTAATGGAAAATAATGTAACAAGTGTGTGAATTACACTGCCAGAGTGGAGTAGCATTACTCGTGTAATAAGAGTAATGATTCACACTATTAGTGTGAGTGTGTGTGATAAGCCCAACACTGATCCAGATTGTGTGTATATAATATTTTGTTTACATTTACACCCGTTGTTAAAACTCCACTTGTATGCGTAAAAACTGAATTGCGTCGCCAAAACAAATTTCCTGTCCCAATATTTTTGTCCTTTCAGCTGACATGAACTTGTCATTATGAGTCTTCTGATGGTCCAGTTCTGACAGAAGTCATATCTCCGTTTATACGCGTCTGTAAGTGGATTTGGATTCACGTTTTGGTGAGCGCGTCTTCAGTGCGTCTCTTGCTTTTTACGCGTTTTCTTGCTCTGTCAAGACAAAATGCGATCACCTCGGACGCATGTTCATAATGTCAGGTGGAAAGGGGGTCGGAAAGAGTGCGACAAAGTCTCTGTTGGACCCTTTGGCCCCCCTACTTTGCCCCCCACCCCAAGCTGTGGGCATCACAAGGTGTCCGAACTGTTACTGCAGGGGCTGATCAGCGCCAGGTTGGTGGCCTTGTGCTTTTTCAACAGTCTCGTGATTTTCTCGTCGTCTGAATTTGGGTCCAGTGGTTTGTTGTATTCGTCGTCGTCCTCGTTATCCGAGCTCTCCTTCATCTTCTCCGTCTCAGAGTCGTGTTTCTTCTTGGCCGTGGCCATCTCTGCTGCGTGTCTCTTCCGCCATTTGGTTCTTCTGTTCTGAAACCAAACCTGTTGAGAAGGGAGAGACGCGCAAAGATGCTCAACAGGTCCAAAAATAAGAGAGTAATAAAGTGAAGGCACAAAGAGAAATGGTTCACTAGTTCACACTAATCATAACAGGTGTAAATAGTCCTGGATATAACTTAATCACGTTATATATCATATATTATTAAATAACACAATAATAATAATTACAATAACAATAACAATTATTATTATTTTGAGAAGGATAATATAAGCAAGTTGTAAATGTAATTGTTCAGTAATAACTCATTTTCTTGGCCTGCGCAGCCAAAAGTGGGATTTCTCAGATTGCAGAGAAGCCACATGATATTTTCCACATTTGCCAAAAATTCCTCAGCAGGTGCTGACAGTCTTTACCTTGACTTGACTCTCGGTCATTCCTAATGAGTAGGCCAGGCGGGCTCTCTCTGGGCCGGCCAGGTATTTCGTCTGCTCGAAAGTTTTTTCCAGTGCAAAAATCTGCTGTCCTGAAAAAGTGGGTCTGGAGTGTTTCTTCTTGCCGTCCTTGTCCATCATTAAGTTAGCTTGGGCTGGAAAAAGATACATAAAGAGGTTTATTCAGACTGGGAGTAAACATGTTATTTTACACTTAATGTTTACACATTTACTCAACAACCATCCCTCAACTAAAAATGTGCCTAAAATATTCCTAAAACAGCTCAGAGTGTCTGAGCTGCATGAGTTTACTGACAAACTGTCTCGTGTGTAACTACAAGTTTATAAAAATATTATTATTTTAAAATATCACATTAGATTCCTTTATTGCTCTAATATGGAGTTATAATGTGTCTTTGATGCTCAAAAATAATTTTAATTGGCTAAATTACTTAATGATTTTTTATTCTTTTGGTACAAGTGCAATATTCATAAAACTATATTTAGATGCTGTGATGTTTGTGTGAAACTAGGCCTGTATGTAAGTGTAGTTGTTTATGTTTGTGTAGCAGAACTCTTACAGGCCTAAAACAGTGTCTAAAATAAGAAACAAAGCTTTATAAAAACATCTCACAGCCTCGTGCATAATTCTTGACTCTTTCTGAATTTAAACTATTCATAAACGCGCAAAAACGGACAGAGAACCAGGACTTACTGGGACAAGGAACTCGCGGGTCCCTCCAGGGAGAACCCTGCATCACCCCGGGCCAGAAGATGGGCGCCCTCCCCGGCAGCTCGGCCAGGGGCTTCGGGTACCGCGACACCGCCGGGCTGAAGTACATCCCCGCTGCTGCGGCGGCGGCTGCGGTGGTGGCCAGGCCGTTTATCCTGGGGAAGCCGGAGAGCAGCTGTCCCGCAGTGGCGACGGGTCTCCCCAGGATGTCGCTTATTCCGTGAGGGGTCGCCCCGGCTAAATGAGAGCTGAGGTTGGAGAGGTGGGGTGCCTTAAAGCCCGCCGGGCTCTGCTGCAGCGCGTACGGGAACAGGGACGTCTTCATCTCGGTCATGTTGTGCAACGCCGCCAGCGGGGTGCTGCCCAGGACGAAAGCACTCTGCCGGTTAGCCTCCATCTGCCCGACAGCTAACATTTGTGAACATGAACCACCAAAGTCGCTCGGATAAAAACAGGATATTAAATTAAACTAATATCAGAGTGGATAACGGCACAGAGCGGTCTGGTGCTGTTCTGGAGCCAGGCCACTTCTGCCGCCTCCTCCGGCAGTATCCTGGATAAAGAAGCAGCAGACTCTGGGAATGTTGAAAAACTTGAGGAAAGCTGAACTTCTTCTCTCTTGGGAAGTGAAGAGCTTGTTCAACCCCCAAAAATGTCTCTCCGCGTGTTTGTTTTGGTGTCAGTCTGTCAGCTGGGAGAGAGCTGCATGCGCCCGCCACAGGAATCCTCGCGGAAGTCGGCCGGGCTGATGATGGTTTTAGTGGTTTTGATGGGAACCATTAAGGGCTCGGCCTGTCTTTCCATAAATGGACTCGCTCTATGCTGAGAGTGAAGCGGGACCCGTTGATAACAGCGCAGCCACCTGCACGCGCGTTATTCCCATTGGACAGGGCTGAGTGAAACGGCGTCCTGATTGGAGGAGACGGAAACTCCGCTGCTTCACATGTGCGTCTCCGCTGGACGGGTGCTGCGTTGATGTACTGTCGGAAATGAGAGTTTCCAGTTGAGTTGCATAGGAACGAGCCAACTCAGCGCTAAATAGGACTGACTGGATTTATTCATGATAGATGATGATCCATGTTGCGGAAAAATGGCGTTTCAGAGCAAACCAACAACCGAAAAAAGTAGGATAACGTATAGGTTATTTTTCTATTTAGGCCTCTATAAAGTTCTCTTTTCTGAAAAATAGAATTGTTGTATTTTTATCTGTAATTTAAATGTATTTTAACAGACCATGCTTGATATACATACACAGTTTTCCAGAATTTTTCTACAGTGGCAAATAGCTGAACTATAGAAAATAATCTATAAGCTATAATAATTTTGCTATCAACAAGTAAAACAACTTGATTGTTGCTGTATTTAAGACTTGAAAATTGCGGAAGTCAGAGAGTCGGAGGTGACCGTGAATGCACCAGAAGCTACACTCTATTAAGATCTTTTGCGGCGCTGTTAATGATGCGTCTCACACGGTGGAAATCTTTGTTTCCACATATGACAAAGAGTATACATTTACATTATAAGCTCCTACTGAAGACAGTGTGAGTATATTAAAGTAGATACGGGAGCCGGCGGGGGCGAAGAAGGATGTTTTCGTGGTTTTTAGTGAATTTGACGCAGATTGGAGATTTTATTAGTTAAAATAAAATATCGTGAGACGGTTTAAAGAAAAGCGAATCATTTCAACATTATTTTGATTCTTTAGAATACATACGTTGATATGACATGCAGCTTGGACTTTTCTTCATCGTGTTTTAATATTTTGTGATTGATCCCGCTACTTTGGAAAATGAGGTCGGATAAACCGAGTTATTCCTGCATTAAAGATTACTGTTCACTCACTTTACTCCATCTTGCTGAACATCCCTATTATTTCACGCTTCCCATTACATATTTGAAAGAACTGGATTTTTTTTTTTTTTTTTTTTTTAAAGCAGCAGCCACTGGCCTTTCAGACAACACTGTACTGATCATTACAGAGTATAAACTCCTTAAAGGACAGAGCTCGCTTTTCTATGACTGAGATAATGTGTGTTTTTTCAGACAAACTGCGTTATTACGGTGAAAGTGTGTGAGAAAAAGCGCCAGGCTCCAGTCATCACTCTGAGTGCTGGAATATTTTATGGAGATGTGAGAAGGTTGTAAGAGTGAAATATGGCCACGTTAGCATTTGAAAGGCTTCAGCAAATGCACCTTGCTGCCCATTTGCTCACCGGGGAAAAGATTGTGGATTTTAAAAGGTTTTCAACGCGAGGTGATTCACAATTTTGACTGTATTTCTTCACGATGAAGGGATGCAGTATATACACATTTTCTAATTCTGTAAATGGTCCTCTGTTTCTAATTTATACCCGCATTTCCCCCTGATTATATACATTGATTTTATTATCTTGTTTTAAAGTCTTTCTAAAATGATCACTAGGCCTATTGAAAAACACATATATCGTATTAGAGTTTTTAAGCAGCGTGCTGACAGCGGGTTGCTCAGTCTCCTTCATTTTTGTAAAGTGTCAAGAGTTAAATAAAGCAGTTGCAGGCTGACCCAGTGAGAGATCAATGACTGAAAGATTGGCACTTTTTCCAGTTCATCTGCAGCCAAGACAGCAGCTGCCAGAGAGCCCGTCACCCTCAAACCATCATCGCACTTTAACATAATGAATCATCTCAATTTCCATCTTCTAAATTTACAGGTAATCTAAAATTTAAACCCTTAAACTCATATTTGTAAAATAAATAGACGTGACGCTCACTAAACGATTAGAAGGTATAAAATCCTGATAGATGAGATGATCACCGGAAAGATGATTGAAGCGATATAAAATTATATTTTCTTTCTACGATTTGAACACGAAGACAGTGACTGGATCACACCTAAAATAATTTGTCACATATAATTTAATTAATAGGCTAATTCATTAACGAATCTAGGCTACAATAATAATAATACTATTAATACTAATAATAGACATATGCATATATAATACTAATAATATAGAAATAATAATAACAACAATAATAATACAGAAAATAAATCTGTATAAACCTGTTGCTCAGACGAATATAAAGCTGATTTATGTCGGTAAATTCTATTGTGATTTGTAATAATGGGCTGTTGGCCTGCTGATGGCGCGTACAGCTACCACAGGCCTTTGTCTAAGCACTGAAAGAATAGGTTAATAAAGAGCGTAAAGATAATCTTATGTGAGTGTAATCTCGACACAAATGGGGATTGACGGAGCAGAGGCAGCGAAGATAAGAAGATGTTTGGACAAAAAGACGCTTGTTGGAGTCTGCAGTTGTGTTCAGAGTCACCGAGCAGCTTCAGCACCGGGCTTTTAGTGTCAGTGCCTCTCTGCACTTTCAAACAACAACAAAATAATTATAAACAGTACAGATACATATAGATATAATCCAATTTACCCTGCGTTTACAAATAAAAAAAGTGTTTGACCCTTCAAAATACGTAGGCTACTGTTTTTTGTTTTTTATTTTTAGGTGAGAAGACATCATGTAAAACTACATTACTGTTCTCATATCATCTGCAGTCATTCACCAAGCGGGAGGTCAAATGGAAGAAAAAGCACTGGGACCATTTTCAAACTTGAAATTACACGTACATCAATCAAAGCAGAGGAAATCTGAAATATAAACCTGTATAATTTGGTGAGGAGCGCCCTCTAGTGGCAAAAATATACTTGTTACTACACTGGCTCTCTAATGTCTCTAATGTTATGTTGCTGCTGGTTGATATGAATGAAAACTCTTTGATATTTTGATTTGTGTGTTAAAAGCTGTATGAAGATGATGAGGAGCACTAGAGCTTCACAAAAGCTACTCTTCATAAAAGGATGTAATGAATTCTTCCTCATAAAAAGTGTAGAGTTTGGGATGGACTATAATGTTGTCAGGTGTCTTTTATTAAAAAGGAAATGATGTCAATAACAGTGAGAGTTAGTCCAGCTGCTGACAAGTTTTGTACATCAAAGTTATGATTAATTATAAAACTATTAAATATAATGCTGCTTCGCTGGTCGACTATCAAGAATTAAAACAGACACTAAATAAATAAATATATAAATAAAAACAAAAAATAGACCCCTATTTGATTGAAAAGTAAATCAGTTTCCAACGTTTTTTTAAAAAAAAAAAATCAAAGAAAAGAAAATCAGAATTATTTTCTTTGCTGAGTGCAGTAACCCACTGTTTTTCAGTAGCAGTGGCCTCTCAAGTCATCTTTTTTGTTTGTTTATTTACAGACCAAAATCAATTTCAAATTTGAATGAATGAAAAAATGAATGAATGAATTGTTTTATTTTCGTGTCTGGTCATTTACATGACTGATTCCTCAGGGAATTATTAACTAACAAACCAAACATTCATGTTAACCCACCATCATCTAACAGCACGTTTTAGCACATTTATTACACAAACATATATCTGATATTTTCACCAAAACCAGAGCTGTGATTATACTACACGTTTATATGGTTAAAGACAAATAAAGCAGCCTGATGGACTTGAAGTCAAAATTTCAAACAATTTGAGCATAAAAAAAAGATGTCTAATCCTGCAAATACGGTGCCTTACAGACCTCCTAAAAATTGACAAATCATTGAGGGGCTACAGCAGATTGAGTGAACATATCATCAGGACACATAAATTGATTACAATTTTATCAACTTGGACAACTATAGTCACAAAATGGACCTAGTTCAATTGTATTTAAATACAATAAACTGCCTCTTTTTCCCAAGATTCTTTCAAGAATTTTGTTGTGCAAATGAAAAAGTTAAACTTTGTCCAGAGTTTTTACAAACAAAAAACACAAGACTCTTCTGCTATATTGACACTCCAGAGCAAGATTCTTACTTGCTTCTTATTTGACTGATGAAATCACCAGTTTTTCTCTTCTTCCCTGTCAAATGTGTGTCTGTCTTGTAATTGACATGTTTTGCTATTTTAATAAATCTTGCTGACCTGAATCCTGATCCTGATAGTCCTCCTGGCATCACAGGACTTGTGTTTCTTTATTGTTCCCAAATGAAGACATTCTGACTTGTCATCACAGGAAAGCACAGGTGGAACTAATAACATCAATTATGATGCTGCTCCAGCTCCAGTTATTGCAGTGCAGTGCTGCAATAAGTGTTGTTATTAGTGACACTTGTGTCTGACAGGTCAAAATATCACCTTTAAAAAAAAAAGGGTCTATGCACCCCCCAATTTGGGAATCATTGAATTAGTTATGCCTGGTCTTTTGTGTTCACATTACAGAATAATATTTTATCTGTCTTTTATAATTTTTGTAGAGTGAATTAGTCATTGTCTAAATTGTAACTACATTGTGTAAATTCACAGGAATATAATTTGCTAATTTTATACAGATTTTCTTCTGTAATAGTGATGTGAAACCTCATTTCACACTGGAGGAAGGGTGAAGTCTCAGTAAAACCACTAGATGGCAACCTGCATCAAGAAGAGGGCCAAGAAACTCAACAGCCTCCTGGTTGTGTGCCTGGATCGTGAGTAGATTGCAGCCTGATGTCTCTGCCCTCATGTATGTCAGTTTGACTTGGACATACTGTATATCAGTGGTGATCTGAGAATATGAATCAACTGCAGATTGTTCATAACAATCAGGTGTACACATTGGTTTTACACACTGCAGGCTAAAGCATTTGGTTGCAGTTAAATGTATAGTGCCTGATAAAGATATGATACCATGCATGGTATGTGAATTCCGGACATATGTGGATACTCTGGTGTGGACACTTAACCTACTAAGAAGTCTTGAACAGTTTCAGGTGATACAGTAATGTGAAAAACAGTCCACAGACATTCAGTGTGTTGTTTAGCTTAAACTTTGGGCTTGGGGTTATAGGTCAGAAATATATATAGTACAATTCAGGAAGGCTTCAGAGTCTCTGGGGATACAAGAAATACACAGAACTGGAATTTTTACATTATATAAAAAAGCCCCTATGTACAGAATTTGAAATTGTCTGACTTTGGTCTTCTAAAAAAAAAAAAAAAAAAAAAAAAAATTAGTTTTTTTTTCTTTTTTTCATTTAACAAATTAAACAACAGATTCAGCCATGATTATCCTTGTAAAACCAGTTTAAAGAGGACCTGTGGAAAAAAAAACATTGGAAACCAAGCATTCAGAGCAGTCTGAAGCCAGTGCTTTTTGCTCACAGGGATTACTTCTGCATACGTTTAACTCATTATTTGACACTTTGGTCACATTTAATATGAACATCTGACATTGTAACATTATATATATGGCTAAAAATAGGGAAAAGTATAATAGGTCCTCTTTAAACATTGTCAGGAAGAGAGTCATGATGAGTCCCATCCATCTCAGCACACATCTCTCAACACAAAACTTTCTTATTCTGTCTGTTTGTTTCCATATTTTGCAGTCGTTTGGAAATCAGAGAGTGAAAGCTGCATTACAGCACAGATCAGGGAGCAATAACTTGGGGGACTTGAGGGAAATGAAAGCGCTGGGTGGTGCAGCTCGGCTTTGATTGACCGTAACTTACAAAAACATTGTTTTTGGCCAAGCACGCGGGCAGCCTATTTGCTTTGGCGGAGTAGGACAGGAGGGAACCATACCTTCACTGATACTTAAGGATTATAGAATATCATCCCCCTAAAATTTCCCATGGATACCCATGTGAAGGCTGACTTATTAAGATAAGTTGCCAATTTATTGGTTTGTGTTTGCAACAGGAACAACAGGAAAATGACTCCATAACACCTTGACTGGACAGCATGAGGTAGATTGTATGTGCAGGCTGATGCAAATGTGCTTACAAATAGATTAAACTTTGTGCTTGTAAATGTACTACATATGTAATTGATGATGTTCAATCAACCCATTTGCTATTTTTGGCGTATTGGATTATGGAATAAATGGCAGTTGGCAGCATTCTAATATGTAGGAATGAGCATCGGATTAATTATGTTTTAATAACACTTAATTGGCTGCAGGCTGCACTTCACATAACCAATGGAAATATTGCGGCTGACCTTTGTGAAGGAAATTATTTTATGAATATGTATAAATGCTTGTGTGAACTTGTGAAAGGTTAAAATGCTTTGTGATAGTCATAGAAATCACTTTTTACATCTGAACAGTATGTTCCTGTGTGAAAGGGAGACAAAGAACATCTGTTTATTCTGAAACACATCCTGCCATGTCTGTTTGGGTATAATTACGCATAGAGTAGTCACAACAACTCCTAAAGGTTGGTATGAAACTGATTAAAAGTATTTGCCCCACTGTTTGGGGCTCTTTCCTCTACAGCAGCTTGTATGTCTGTATCCAGTGTGAGTGAGCCATGCTCTAAGCATTAAAGAAAGTGTGACAATTCTATAAAGAGAGTTTTCTCTTTCCTCACTGAAGTCAAGTGCAAGAGGTAAATGACACGAAACCTTACAGATGTGTGTTTGATTCAATTCCCCTGTGAGATGAAGGGAAAGCCAGCCACCTCAAGGTATTGACATAACACACGTGCTGCCTGCAGCCTCATACATCCCAGCTACCTCAAGTCATCAGTGTGGAGATTTAATCAGGTGGGGATTCATGGATGGCAAGCCATGTGACCATAAAATGGTTACAAAGAACAATCCATTTTATATATACATCTACAATTTCAGTTTGACATGTCAAAACACCAAAATCAGTTGAAAACTGATCAGATGTATAATTTAAGATATCTATAAATAAATTCCGACTTGTTAGAATTAAAAGTGAAGCTATTCTTTGGCTTCAAACATTGAGGTTTAAGATTAAGATTAACTTTATTTTGGGAAATTTGTCTTGGGCTCTTCACCCATGCTGCAGCCATTAAAAGACAACATTTCATATACAAAGACAAAATACAAATGAGTTTATAAATAACAAACAAGGTACTAAAACCATTTTACATACAGAAAATATACAAAGATGTAAATAAGTAACATACCATGGTTCTTAAAGTACCTAGGCAAACAGAGAAAATAGTCACATCAATAAAAAACAGAGAAAATCTCTTTTTCATTAAAAATCCCTTACATAAAACATCCAGTGTCCATCCTGGCCTTATATGCCACTATTTAAAAGTTTTATTGACACCGGGATAAATGAATTTTTAAATCTATTTATTCTGCTACGAATGACTCTCCTACCTGAGGGCAGTAGCTGGTACTCAGTGTATAGAACATGGGATGGGTCAGTTACTATCCTATTGGCTTGCCTTAGTGTAGTCTGTTCCTAAGTAGACTGCAGGGATGTATGTTGTTTTACCCTTGTAATCTTCCATGCAGTCTTCATCAGCTGGACCAGTTTGGACTTTAGCAGCACAGAGAGATTATCAAACCAAGCTGTGATGCTCTATCTGATAAGGCTCTCTAAAACTGCCTGATAAAAGTCTAAATTAAATAATAATAATAAATAAATAATAATAATAAATTTTTGATCAATACTATGAACTCTGAGTCGATGTAGGAAGTGCAGTTGTTGTTGTAATCTGCTACAGAGACTGTCCACATGGTTGTTTCAGGTTAATGAATCGTCAATAAAAACACCAAGATATTTGTGTGAGGAGACCAACTGTTTAATTTTAATTCAACCAATACTCTGCCTTCAAATAATGTTTGGGCTGCAGAGGGTTTTTGGAATTTGTTGGATTCTATTTCTGTGGACGGAGCTTTAAAAGATGAAAATAATAAGAAAACATGAAATATTTTACTAACTTCCTAATGTTCTGCAAACTTCTACAAATGTTTACACAATTGTAGTTTCTCAGTAAATATTTGGGAAAAAAATTAGAAAAAAGAGAGGAAAAAAGAAAAGACTTATCTTTTTTTTTCCACATGATTGATATAGCCTGATTATATCTGGCTGTGTTATTTCTTTCCTTCATACATCAATGGTTGTTGACTGGTAAATTTCTTACAGGTGTTTCTACATTTTTAGGGATTAGGTCACATTAGCACCAAGCTAATATTTGTTTTGTAAAAAGGAGTTCTCTGCACATTTTGGAGTGTTGTAAAGCTGCATCAGGTGCTTCTCAAATCAAGGGCAGCAAACTTTAGATAAAAAAGAGACTGGAGCACACTGATTTTCACCCTTTCTGGTGCAAACAGACTCATGTTTTGAAACTACTGTGTCCCCATCAAAATCAAAAATAATATTTGCTTCCCTTCTCATTCACTTGGAAATAATGCAATTGATGATGAAAATAAATATTTGAATGGTCTTACTCTTACAGAAATCCCATGCCTGGATGGCTAAGCATGTATCAACCAGAGCAGTAAAAGCACAGTAACATGAACAGAGAGAAAGGGGTTAAAGCATAAGGTACATGTAATCTGGTGGTTGGATGGGAGTTTGGCCAGTGACAGAATCTGCATTTGTCTGCAGGAGGAGCCACAGCAACCACAATCCTACATTCACTTGCACTGGTGTCTCTCTCACACATACAAACACACACACACATGCACAACTTTGCAAAGCAAAACTCTCTTAACACTTATTCACTCTATCAGTGCTGTCTGTGGTAGGAAAGGTAGAGAGTGAATTCCTCCTAAGATAAATGGTGCTCAGTATGATCATATGACGCTGAGAATGTTTCAGTTTGAACATTTCAGTAGAATCCACGGCCTTAATTACAGCAGACTGAAAAATTCCATGTTTTTGAGTTGTGTGTGGTCTTTGAAATGCTTATGTTTCACTTAATAATAAATAAATTAGGTCACTATGTAGGATCTTACAAAATACAACATGAAGTTAAAAAACTCCTGTGAGTCTGGCACTGAACCTTGTGCTGCACCTTAGTTACCTTTGGGGTATTCAGATATCATGTTGAAAGAAACACAGTGCATTCCATTTGAGAGCTTGGGGAGAAGTCAAGAAAGAGCTGGGCCATAATGTGCAGTATTTTGTCAGAAATGGCTCAGGAGTACACTCCAATCAGCTGTATTGAGAGTGGCAGTAAGATCAAATAGCACCTGAACTGGGGGAGTACTTAAATCTAAGGCAATCAGGAGGTTCTTAACCACCTGTTTGATGGCAGTGTCACAAAGTCAGTAAGACCAGCTGTAGAAAGTCCTGCAGCAAGATAAAATTGATTCAACTAAACTAGAGAGACAGTCCACTGAGCAGCAAAGTGGCTGTTGAGACTGTCCCAGAGGGAGTGAACAAAGTAGAGCTGCAACTAACAATTATTTTCATTATCGATTAATCTGTAGATTATTTTCTCGATTAATCGATCAGTTGTTTGGTCTATAACATGTCTGAAAATGGTGAAAAATGTCGATCGCCATTGCCCAATGCCAAGATGCAACCTAAAATCTCTTGTTTTGTCCCAACCAACAGTCCACAATACAAAAATATTCAATTACTGTCTAAAAGACTAAATAAACCAGAAAATATTCACATTTAAGAGGCTGGTGTCAGAGAATTAGGAAATATCTGAAAAATGACTCAAAACGATTAATCGATTCTCAAAATAGTTGCCAATTAATTTAATAGTTGGCAACTAATCGATTAATTGACTAGTGGGAGTGGGAAAATAGTCTCCCAGGTATTAAAATATGTACACAGATATTTTTATTTTTTGATGGCATCTCTCCTATTTCGTTGTCCATTTTTCATGCTGTTTGCTGACTGAATGACTGTCATGACTTGGCAAAAAGAGGAAGAAGCAAACAAGGATTTTGCTTGCTGTATGCTGCCACTTGCTGGATAGGTGTGGGCATAGCAGTGTTTTGTTGGCATATATATCCATATCTATGGATCTAACTGAAACAACCTGATTGGGCCAATTAGGATTCTGGTCTGGGTATGTTTGGGGTGAATAAACACAAATGGTCCAGCAGTCAAACTCGTGTGAATGAAGCAAGGCGAAAATCCGCTTTGCTTTCTGTCTGAACACACCTTACACTGATGTCAATTTTTAACAATGAAATATTGATTAGTTCTTATATATTGATCTAGATCTTACATCCTACATTTAGGATTTCTTAATGCCATCTGGTGGTAGCATCAAGAACAGCAAAGAGTTTAACACTGTCGCATAAAACCTCTACACATAGTAGCTTTAAAGAATGCAATAGTTGTGTTGAGTATGGCAGACATAACCAGGAAAAGATCAATAGGTAGGAACATGGATCAGTACAAGGATTAACATTAGAGTTTTAGATAACATTCTGTTTGGATGATGACAACTGAACAGCAGCAGCTGTGATTAATACCAGCGCATTTTTATGCAGCTATGAGGCAGCATGATTTAGTCAGAGCAGTCAAATAACCACAAAACACCTTAAGGTGTTTAGATTCAGGGTGTTTTCATTTAGCTTTTTTGGGGGCGTTGAGCATTGAAATGAAATATCTGTCAATCATGAAACATTAACCTTTTCCTAAAATGTTAATACCTTGAAAAAAACATGGTTTAGAGTATTCTGAAAGTTCATTTGTCAATGATTTGCAACAAATGATGTCTGTGTCCTTTTGGTGAGTCACAGTATTTCAACAAACCCAGTTGGGAAGAAAAACATTTTCTCACTATGATGATTTTACTGATCTAAAAGAAGTTGGTTGGTCGATATTTAAGACTTTCTGAGTTTTGACATCCATTATCAAGAAACTTAAATTTACACATACAACAGGCCTTAAAAATCTATAAGGTCATCTTTTGATGGCATATTTTTTTTTATTTTATAAAAGTTTAGTCTTTTGCATGTTGGAAGGTTGAATTGTAGCACCCAGGAAGTTAAACGTCTGGCGCTCTCGTAACCAGTGTCACTAGCGAGATTAATGTAATGCCTCCTATTAGGCAGATATCAAGGGTACAGACTGGGCTGTTTTGGAGAGCTGGAGCACCTACAGGGTCAGGCTGATTGATTGCTCCGACACCCAAAGGTCAGCATTGCTAGGGTTCTCCTGCCTCTGACGCACCATGAAGGCCTCAGTGGCTACTGATGTTTGAATTTCCTCAACTTTCCTGAAATTATTTAGCATTTTTTGTTCTTAAGGACATTTGTCAGGGACGCCGTGTTAATGTTCGCTCTCCTTGGCTGCTGGCTGGCCCACTTTGGCTGTTGCCGGTATTGATGACAGAGCAAATAAGAAGTGAGAGAATTAAAGGCAGATGAAGGATAAAGGAGTTTATCCAGATTAAGACAAATGAGTGGCTGGGCCTGGCACCATTGTCTTTTCTCTAAGCTTTTGTTTCTGGGTCAGAATTTACAATTACCCAGAGAACAGGGATATTTCATGAGCAATGCCCACTCCTATTACCAAAATTGTTCCTAATGAGCATGTTTGCGGAGCTAAATTTTTAATCAATGTATTTAAGTGGCTTATAAAGGCTTACTTTTTCTTTTAAAGAAGCAATCAGTGTCTAGGTTATTGATCGATCAGTGGCCTCGGCATGTGGAGTGGAAGGTAGATACCCATACAGGGGTGACAGGAGCCTTTCCAGAGGGCTGAAAACCATTCTTTGTTGTCTGAACACTTCTGCGGGCAGCTCGACAGCTCATTTGCTCCCTAATAGAGATGAACTGGTGGGGACAGTTGGATGGAGCTTTCTCAGAGCAGGAGGGGAGATGGAGGAAGAGGGATATGGATGCAGGTTGCCTACCGTCACCGCCGTAATTAATTACATTCATCACAACATGCCGCAGCATCTTACAGTACTGTATAAAACTTCTGCCTGGACAGCGTACCCATGTCAACCTTCAAATAAAGACATATGAGCTGGCAGGGATAAAAAAAAAAACTACCCAAACTCTTCCATCTCCATCCATGTCCAATATCTGTGTGGTTAAAGGTCACAGTGCTGTGTGAACATGTATTGGCCAGCTGTGGATAAAACATACAAATCAATATTTCCTTGGTACATTTCTTGGTAATGTGATGAGCTTTCACACACCAATATCATGGCTGATTATAGAAGCAGACCTGAAAGAGGTCTGTGTGGTCCAGGATAAAGGCTGATAGATGATGGCGACCTGTCACAAGGAGGCTCTTTTTCCATGCTCTCATTACCATTTAGCTTGACTGATACCTCATTGTATAATCTGATTGTTTAGGCTTAGAAAAGAAGGAAACTGGCTGGATTGTGAGTAAATGGGGACCTTAATTAGACCATGACTGCTTTCGTCATGGCAGATAGGTAAACATCCAACTGCACAGAGGTATGAACAAATGAAGGTATTGTTCATGCAGATGATGACTGCAGCGCCATTGAGACCAATTAATAACCTGAGCTCATAGAGTCAGACATGATTTTCTGGGTAAATCATAATTAGATTGTAACCATGTAGTGAATTGGTTTCTTTTCAGCCTCAGGTGCAGCAGTGAAACTATTATTTTTCATTGGTTTTGCTGTGAATGGCTTGCGTTGACAGTATTTGCCTGCATGAAAACTATCCAAGACCCAGACTTGAAATGTACACTGACTGAAATATACTCTTTAGCTACAATATTTTAATAGGATCCTGCTTGACATTCCCTATATGGAAGTGCTTCTGCTCATATCAAGTACAGCACTCAGAATACACCTTAGCTAATATAATAATGAAAAAAAGAGAAGAAAATAAAAGTTTCTAGGTGACAACAAAGGAGGGTCATGAGTTTTCATTCCATTGTGATGAACCTCAAAAGCAGAAATCATGCCAGGCAGCTTATAAGTTCAAGGACAAGTGAACAGCCAGTTGAAGCATCCATTACTGTGCAATTGATATTGAAGTGGCCTATTGCTTGACTTTGATGCATTTAGTGGTCGGGTGGCAATTACAGATTTAGTTCCCTTACAGAGGGAGTTCTTCTCTACAGATTTCGGCTGTAATTAAGCATGTTTGTTGTGGGGAAGAGAAAAGTCTGGGATATGAAGAGCTGTCCATTGCAGCCCATGTCACATTTTGACATGGGCTGCAACTTTTTTTTTTCCTGCCAAATGCCAGATATGTTAATTAATAACATTTTGTCATTATAATTAATAACATTTAGTCAAAAGTAATTCGGTCAGCATTATGCTACTGCAAAATGAATTTGCTGTTGCAATTAAGTGGTATATAAAAAGTAATTTCTAGGAGACAGGGTTGCAACAGAAGTAGTGCACTGAAACATAATGATCTAACAGAGGTATTTAAGGTGTTTTTGATGTATTACTACTGTGTTACTGTGCTGCTCTGGGGCTGCCAACACCACAGTTTTCTTCACTGTGAGGTGATGTGATCTGTGCTTGATGTCATGAACTGAGCAGCTCGTAAACCAGATCTGACATAGTCTGATTATAGTACCTTTGAGTTGGCTTTGTGAAACAGCGTGATTCTGGCTAAATTTGTTAGACTCATGCAAGAGGCTTTTCACAGTAAGCCTTGTTTTTCTGAGCCTTGTTAGTGAACTACTCAGGTTCTGCGATATCTATCTCTGCGATTTCTTCTACTACCTCAATACAATGGAGAAGAATATAATTTTACTTGTGGTGCTCACAGCATTGAACAATTCAACAGCAGCATCTCTTTTCAGAAACAATGCCCTAGTTACTCAGAGGGATGATACACATAGACCTCACTGTGAACAGTTTACTTGGATCTGTTTCTTCTGTGCTCCTGTGGCTTTGTTAAAGTCTGTGAAAAATGTATTATTAACCACCCAGACAAATTTGAATGATTAAAAAAATTGCTAAGTATATAAAGTTAGATTTCAGAACCGTGGGAAAATAAGCATTATTCTCTGCTCTGAAAGGCTGTTGGCGGGTCTGCTGAAGGTGCTGAAAGCACAGCCCAACTGAACAGCCTCTGTGTTCACAACGCTCATACCTAAGTCCCGTATAAAAATACACCATTTAAAATTTGTTTGTCGGTGTAAGGCAAGCAACATGGATAATATTTTTAAAAAAAATCACCCCTCTATGTCATAGAGCCACCATTTCAGGCCCACCCAAAAAATCCTGAACACAGATATGGTGAAATGCTCCATCTCCACAGTTCAGTACTACATAGTTCACAGTCTTTTCACGTTTTCAACAATGTATATATATATTGTGTTTAAAATGAAATCTCTCGTTTTCCTTTACTCGGACTCTAAGTACACTGTAAAGACCACAGGAGGGTGTGTGACACCATTGACAACTGATCCATATGATTATCTTTGCTCTCACCTGGACAGTCCGCTTCATACCCTGCAAGGTCAGTTTCTTAATGAACAATAAGGCTTTAGGTAGCAAATGAGTTTGGTCCTTGAAGATGCAAAGGTCCTGTGGAAAAAGGACCATTCTCAATCTC
The DNA here is from genome assembly GCF_910596095.1 of Thunnus maccoyii. Classification (NCBI taxonomy): domain Eukaryota; kingdom Metazoa; phylum Chordata; class Actinopteri; order Scombriformes; family Scombridae; genus Thunnus; species Thunnus maccoyii. Next base: position 25,406,524 of record NC_056546.1, on the reverse strand, counting down.
ACCTGTAAAAGACAACCAACACATCTGAAAGCTTAGTTTTATACAGCCATTAGCTTTTATGTTAAAATAGCTACAGTGTGGTGGTTTCTTTTACATCTGAGCATTTGTCTGAACATTTCCCTGTCTTTAAAGGAATAGTTTGACATTTTGGTTAATAGTGCAGTGCCAAGAGTCAGTTAGAGAGAATGATACCACTCTCTGGCCTGTAAGCTAAGTATGAATCTATAGTCAGCAGATATTTAGCCTAACTTAGCAAAAAGACTGGAGGCAGGGGGAAACAGTTAGCCCAAATGTGTTAAAAGAGGAAAAAATCTGAAAAGCTTGCAAATGAACACTTGTTCATCATGATCTTGTTTGTTAAAAACTTGAAGTTACATTCAACACAATACACACTACTTTTTTCAAAGTTACAAATTTGAGGTATAATGTGTAAGCATTGCTGTCTATATGCAATATCATGATATACCCTTTTAAACCAAAGATAAACACAGCACTTTATGGAAAATTTGAAAAAAGCAGTCTGGAAAAATATCAGAAACTCATTTTGTTTCAGATTATCAGTGTAATAAAGTGGAATTTACAATAAGCCTGTGAGTCAAGCTGCACAGGCACAGAGGTAATCATATACAGCGAGGCACAGTATGAAAACATGACTCAGTATTATGACAATATCTTTACCCATCCAGAGGTCAATCTTTAAAAAATCAGAGCTACAAGCAGAGATCTGTGGCTGAGACTGTGTGATTGCAAGAGGTATGAATCACAACCTTTAGCTCTCTTGCACTGTTGCTGTTTCAGAGACTGGTAAGTGTTAAGTCCACAAGTTCAAGTTCAACTTTATTATGACCCAGGGGAATTGTTTCGCAGGCCAAGAGCAACACAGCAATAGACAGCAAAAAGAACAATACAAAAGTTAAAAAAGACATAATCAAACACACATCGCAGTAGGTTGTAGTCTACAGTAAAGTAAAGTACATCACAGTAAAGTATTACTACGGTGAAGTGAGAGTGCATATCTCTTTAACAAGCTAATAGCTGTAGGAACGAATGAATGCTTGTGTTTGTTTTAAGCCTTGGTACCTTGAAATGGGTACATGAGGGGAGAGTTGGAACTCTGAGTGTAGTAGGTGGTCAACACCAAGAAGGCTTTCTGCAGGGCTTGTCTCTTGAATAATTTGGGCAGACCAGCCTGCCTATAACCTTGCTGCAGTGCTTCACGATCCCGCCACGAGTGTCTTCACTTGTCACACTTAGATTTCTAAACCAACAAACAGAAAAACACAATACTGACTGAATAAAAGAAATCGTCATTTATGTATTGTCAACAATGAAAGACCTTTTAGCAAACAAAACAAGCATTGCTGATGCAGATATGAATTTTGCTTTAGCTCCAGATTGTGTGCATTCTATCCCAAGCAGACCCATAATTATTTTTACTCATGTTTCTCTCAAGCTTTTTCTTATAGCCTTGTTTTGCCCTCCTTATTTCACATTTGATTTCACATTGCAATCTATACTTTTCCATTAAATTCCCCTCATAATATGCCTTGTTTCTCTTATTCATGAGGGCCTTTAGTGGCTTTGTAACCCAGGGCTTACTATTTGGATACACATTTAAGGAGATTTCACTAGAATTTTCATGTCATCAAAAAAGGTAACATACATAGCTACTGATAACATCAGTGAGTTCATCAATATCAGCACAAGAGTCAGTAAATACCTTTCAATCTGTGCAGTCATAGCACCCCTGCAGACGTTGGATGGAATTATCAGTGCAAGCTATAATCTTCTTAGTCTGTGTTTTCTCCCTTCTCACAATGGTCTTATAAACTGGAACAAGGATCACTGAGTTGTGATCAGCTGACCTAGTGGGTGGCTTGGCTATGGATTTGTATGCGCTTTTAATGGATCCATAACATAAATCCAGGCTTTTATTATGGTGCGTGGGGCAGGTAATGTACCGATGGAAACTGCACAGGGTCTTTTTCAGAGTACAGTGGTTGAAGTCCCCTAGGGAGTCAGAGGAAATAGACTGTTGCCTTTGGATCACCTGTTCAATGGTCTCCGGTACATTCACCTCATTAGCCCTTGGATGGATATACACCACTGTAACAAAAAGTTGGGGAAACTCAGATACTGGGGTCTTAGTGACACAGATAAGAGTTCAATGTCCTTAGTGCAGAGTCTCTCTCTTATAATAACTTTATAACATCTTCAATAACATCTTTCCTCTCTTTGATACCATCTGACCACACTTATCTAGTCCATTCTGATGTCGTTGCTGTAGATCCTGGCAATGTGGATCAGTGAGTTGATGTCTCGCTCATTCCTGGCATACAGCTTCATGTCATCCATGTAGAGGAGATGACTGATGGTTGTTCCACTTCGGAACCGGTATCCGTAGCCACTCTTTGAGATGATCTGGCTGAGTGGGTTCAGGCCTATGCAGAACAGCAGGGAGGATAGTGCATCACCTTGGTATAAGCCATACTTGATGGTAACTTGTGCAATTGGTTTTGAGTTGGCCTCCAGAGTTGTTTTCCATAGCCCCATTGAGTTCTTGATGAATGCCCTTAGTGTCCTGTTGATGTTGTACATTTCCAAGCATTGCAGTATCCGTGTGTGACATTGAGTTGTAGACTTTCTCGTAGTCAATCCAGGCGGTGCACAGGTTGGTCTTCCTGGTCTCGCAGTCTTGGGTGACTACTCTATCGACCAGTAGCTGGTGCTTGGCTCCCCTGATATTACTACCAATTCCTTTCTGGGTCCTGCTCATGTATTGGGCCATGTGCCTATTCATCTTATCCACTGTGATGCCTGACAGGAGCTTCCATGTTGTGCAGAGGCAGGTTATTGGCCGGTAGTTGGATGGAATTGCGCCCCTCTGGGGATCCTTCATGATCAGAAGTGTCTGTCCTTGGGTTAACTAATCTGGGTGCATCCCATCCATCAGCAGTTGGTTCATTTGTGCTGCCAGGTGTTCATGGAGTGCAGTTAGTTTCTTTAGCCAGTAGGTGTGGATCATGTCAGGGCCCGGTGCTGTCCAGCTCTTCATATCTGATGCCCTTTCTTGGATGTCTGCTATTGTAATGGTTACTGGATCTTGTTCTGAGATATTGCTGTGGTCTGTTCTTAGATCCACTAGACACTGAGCATTAGTGTTTTGTGATGCCTCCTTCTCTCATATGCTCTTCCAGTATTGTTCAGTCTCAGCCATGGGTGGATCTGTTCTCGTGTTATTACCTTGTCACTGAGAGTACACTTTGAATGGTTCTGTGGAGAACATCCTATTTATTCTCCTGGCTTCTGCTTCTCTTATGTATCTCTTCAGGCAGGTAGTCAGAGCTGTGAGCCTTTGCTTGGCAGTCTCCAGTGCCTCAGGTATAGACAGTTTGTTGTACTTCCTAGGTATCCCTTTCATCCCCACACCTTTCTGTAGCTCTGAGAGTTGACTAACTTCTCTCCGTGTCACCTTGATTTTGGCCTCCAGCCTCCTTCTCAATGGGGGGTCATGCTCTCTGTGGCTTAAGGTGTTCATCTTGTAGCCAAGCATCTCTAGGATCATTGTTGCTGTGGTGTATATCAGCTGATTGGTCTCAGTTATGGTCCTTGTAGGGATAATACGTAGTGCCCAGGGTGCCGGGTGTCCAGCTTGGTCATGATTTTCAATCTCAGGTCAGTTGCCTTTGTGGTAAGAGAATATGTGTCGTAAAGGCTTGTTGGGGCTTGGTACCCAATCTCAGACTGTGGGGATGATGATATCTCCCCCCGACCCATCGTTCTGGCTCCCCCTTGCCGTAGCATGTTCGTTGTACCTCATCAATCTCTAGTTGTGATAGCGGTGGCCATTTGCGGATGTTGGAACACTGAGCTAGTATTTGTTTCTTTGTCAGCTTAGATGTTAGGTTTTGAAGCAACCATATATCTCACAACCTCTGCATGTAGCCCCTCTCATTGGGGTTACTTGTATAGTAGCATTCCAACAGATCCCTATTCCCTGCTCTACTCCATCTATGTCTTGTTCCAGTAGCCCATTTCTCATCAGGGTGTCCTGGTTCCCCAACACCTGACGCCTATGCTATATATATATATATATATATATGTATACTTCCAGATCTAGACTAACAAACTGGTGATGGCTAACCAACAGGACATGGTGTTGATCAACAAACAACAGAAGAAGGCAGTGGTGATAGATGTAGCAATCCCAAGCGACAGCAACATCAGGAAGAGGAACACGAGAAGCTCGAAAAATACCAAGGGCTGAAAGAGGAGCTGGAAAAGATGTGGGGAGTAAAGGCAACAGTGGTGCCAGTGGTAATCAGTGTACTGGGGGCTGTGACTCACAAACCACAACATCTGAGGTCTCTGTCCAGAATAGCACAGTCCTAGGAACAGCTAAGATACTGCACAGAACCCTCAAACTCCCGGGCCTCTGGTAGAGGACCTGGGCTTGAGGGAGACACACTACCTATTAATTTAGCAATCTGTAATGATTCGGTAGCTGGTAAGTGCACAACAGCTGTGTTTGATTTGAGACAACACTACCCTGTCAAGATTTGTGCACTACACCAGTAAGTACATAGTGTACACAGTGTACTACATGAAAGTGTACTAACAGAAGTATGTGATTTGAGACACAGCTAAAGTTACCTAGTTGCTGAACATAGCATAACATTTACAGCAGCTAAAGAGCCAGATATTTTCCACAGGAGAAATAAATATTGAGCTAGGAGTGAATGTTGGACTTAAAAACAACTCAAAATTAATGTTGCTCTGTGTCTGCTAGATGTGTAAGTAACTGTTTACTAACACATTTGGCATGTTACCCTTATAAGATGATGAGACAACTTTCAGCTTGTTCTGCAGCCCCCAAATGGTCAAAAAAGTCAATTATTGCAGCTTTAAGTGTCAAACCAGTGCACTGATGTTCATGATATTTGTCATTTACTGACTGACTTAAAGGGGGATTTTATCTAAAGCTTTCTAAACTTTTTGCCCCAGCTTCAGTGTTGGGATTTTCTTCAGGACCAGCTTTCATTTCATGGAAGAAAAAAAAGGAAAATGCTACTGTTTGTCTCGCCTCATAAACATGGAGAGATAAACCAAGGTTCTAATTTTGACTTATTACATGGTGGCCTGTTTGCCAGGTGACATTTGCATGTAGATGCTGTGAAGAAGAACAGCTGTGGACCCACCACAGCAGAAAACTCAGAGTCAAAAGTATTTGATGCAGAACGTCTATTAATCCCGACCGTTTTCTCTCTCCCACGGCCCCTTTGACGTTTTTCTTTACAAGTGTAGCTATCTGGGTTGAGTCTGGAATGCAGACTTATACTGTCTGTTATCCCTGCTTTACAATAAAACAATGTCAGGATTTAGATTGAATTTCCTCGTCCAGGTGATATTCTGTTGGGAACTGTGAATGTGTTTCAGCAGCTCCACCATGAGAACTCTCTGCGGGGGCTACTGCTCACAGCTCATTTAGTGATTCACTCCAGGAGAGCTGTCACCATGAGGGGAGAGTCACTCCCACTCCCCTGCCCTCATGAATTCACATAAGGCTGGTATGCCTGACTCTACTTAATGAACATTGCCTATATTCATCAGACAGACACCAGTTTGAGGAGTTTGCTTCTACAGTGCTCCAGTTCCTCGAAAATCTCACTGACTCGGCAGAGGACTGAATCCTTTATTCGACAGACTGATAGGTAACAAGAAAATGAATGTCTTCCATCATGTATAATGCAATTCTAATCATGCCATATATATATATATATATATATATATATATATATATATGTATATAAAATATATATTTCTTAATAAACCCAATAATGATAAGTTAAGTGTCCGACCTTTATGCTTGGCATCTTTTATGATGGAATTATAATTTTGGCAAAAACAGGTTGCAGAACACCAAAGACAGATTTTAACTTAATTCCTATTAAGATATGGTACAAAGGCGTTCATATCACATTTTCATCTTCAATTTGACAAATGCTAGTGGCTAGGATTCGCTGGTTTTTGCTCTAGTGCCACCATGAGGTTGACATTTGTAGTCAAATGAAATCTCAACAACTTTTGAATGGATCATGACATTTGGCACAGACATCTATGTTTCCTGCAGAATGATTTGTAATAACTTTGATGATCCCTTGACTTTTCATTTAGCACCGTCACCAGGTCAATGACATTTCCATCAATCTCAGCTGTACTTTGTGTTTGGTGCTAATTAGCAAATATTAGCACGCTAACATGCTAAATTAAGATGGTGTATATGCTAAATATTATACCTATTAAACATGATTTATAATATGGTTTGGGATTGTCATTATGAGCATGTTAGCATGCTAATGTTAGCATTTAACTCAAAGCAATGCTGTGCAAAAGTACAGCTTCACAGAGCTGCTTGTGTGGTTATCGGTTGGAATTATTCTTCACATTCCTGCCTGGCTGTTTCTTTTATACATGTATATTTGCGTTTGTTTTTGTCTCCACTGCGGGTCCACCTCCTGAAAGGGACTGAATCAACTGATAAACTTGTATGATGGACAAATTTGCACAACTTGTTGAGATATGGTGGGTGCATTGGCTACCCTCCCTGTAGGTTTTGTTAACATATTCATACATTTGGACATACCCACGTGCAAATGTAGATGTGCATACATGCACAAACATATACATAAGTCTAGCCTGCGTTAATGGCTCTGAGTGTGTCAAAGACTGAAATGCTGCTGGCCGGTCAAATTGGTAGACTTCCTGTTGTCTTCTCCAGAGCAGGTTATAGCCTCTGCTAAGTGCACAGATGAAAGACAGAAGGAACTATGGGTAGTTTACATCTTTCCCGTTCATTTATCTGCTTGACGGGGTCAGCAGGGTCTGGTCACCTTCAGCTTTCGCTTCACATCAGTTTGAAATGTAAATTAAAACTGCAATTTAGTGATAAATTGCTAAGCATGCAGTTTCTTATTAATTTTATATTACAATTCATTTACTGGAATGTATATTTAGCTTTTTGTATACACTCTTGCACACCTGACTGCTCGTTTTTCTATGTTTTATAGAGATTCTCCTGAGTTTAGTACATACTGAACGTAGTGATGTGGTATTTTTCACATGTTGTCCAACAGGTTAAAAGGGTTTATTCTGCTTCATTAGTTTAAAGATTCCAACAAGGGTCTGTGTGTCCAAAGAGGAATTAAGCCATATTTCAGTTAAGCACATCACTGAGATGAGAGCAGCTCCTGACATATTTTTCTAGAGGATATCCACTTGACTGGCTCATTAGCCTTCAAGCTGTTCCCTTCAACTCCTAACTTGGACACTCGCCCATCCTACCAATCTGTTAAGCTACTGATGTTTCTGTATTTTCCTCCACTGGTTTCGTGGTAGAATGAATACAGGTCAACATTTTTTTCCCCCTAATAACTATCTGATTTATCCTTTTGGACTACATCGGATTAGATCTTTTATTGAACATGGCCATGATCCAAATGTTCATATGCAGACTGCAGTTGTGGAAAAAGTATTCATATCTTCTACTTAAAAATCCCCTCCAGACATGTTTAAGACATATAAAAATATTCTGCTTTTAATGATAATTTGATATGGTAAAAGATCGCATTCTGATATGGTATGGTAAAAAATTGAATTACATTGTTAAACATACAGAATCTATACATATGCAAATATTGTTTCATTTCAAAAGTTTAACAGCTGGACACAAGATGTTTCCTACTTCAGTGTAAAGTCCATTCTCAGTGTTTGTGCACTGGAGGCTTCAAGTTTCCACATCACGCTTGTATAAGCTGCATACAGGACCACGATTGGCTACAAACTAGTTGTGATGTCACATGACATATTCATGGCTTAAACTCAGATTTAAAGTGAGCACAGAGAAACTTTCTCTCTTCACTTCATAAATGTGAAAACAGCCTTCTAGCATGAGGTGAAATAAAAATAAGCAAATACATTTTTCAGTGGAGGGTTCAAGTGAAAGTGGCAATACCAGATTGTAAAAATAATTAAATAGTCCCCCTCCTCTCAAAAATATGTTTTTCTTCTTTTTCTGACAGTTGGGTATTGTTCTCTTCACTGTGCAAAATGATGTACATGCAGAGTTTGACACTAGCAATCTGTTTTCACATTGATCTGCTGAAAGTGAAAAGTTTCTCTGTGTTTACCAAAAATCCAATTTTCAGGGCCTATGAGCATTATTTGTGACATCACAACTAGTTTGGAAGCAAACCCTGGTCCAATATTCAACTTAAACAAGTGTGATGTGGAAACTTGAAGCCTCCAGTGCACAAACACTGAGGATGGACTCTACAATAAAGTAGGAGATGTCTTGTGTCCAACAGTTAAACTTCTGAAATTTTCATATTCATAGATTGTGGGTTTTTTTAATGAGGAAGAAGGGAGGAGATGATTTCATTTTAAGGATTTTAAGGAGGTAATTACACTTTTTTGTAGAAAAAACATAGACACAAATTATTGTTCCATGCAGAGTGTTTTATATGTCTTAATACATGTCTGATAGGGGGATCTTTAATCTCAAGTAAAGGTCTCTGGCATTCAAAATAAAATGTTCATAAAGTATCAAAAGTTAAAATATATACAGAATGATGCCCTCCAACATGCTATATTATTTTAAATTGTATATTATTATGATGCATTAACATGTAGACAACATTAATGTTGTCATTGGTCAAGGTGGATAAAGCAAATTTTAAATGCTGTATCCTGTTTGATAGTTTAAGCTGTAAAAATGCATCATATTTTATAAAATTAAAATGAGTGTTTTATGTAGAGGAAAAGGCTAGTCATAGTGACTGTTAAAGAACTTACAAAAGTAACTTATTTTCACAAATTGAATGGGTAAATCAAACTCCATCCAGCAAATAACCTGTTGCCAGTATGACCTTATCTTGATGACCTGAATAAAGTAGGTCATGTTGTGTAATACAGAGGAAGGAAGTGAAGAACATCATGTCTACCCGGTCCCCATGTGGTCACAGTGGGATGAGGGGGGAGGAGGGTTGTGTTTTTGAGGTGACACATGGTTTTTCTCAGCGCAGACAGATCAACATCTCCCTGGCCTTCTCGAGTCTCCAGGCGAACAGCTGAGACTGGCCTCGTTTTTGGAGCTCCGTCTTCGCCTGCATTGCCCTTCCCGCTGCCCTCTCTATGTGATTTGTGTTTGATCTCAAATTTGCAGCATGCCTCATTAAAGGAATGGAGAAACTTGTGACCTTGGAATTACAATGCTTCAACTGCAATCCCAGTTTCATTTTGAGGAGCATTAATGAGCTGCTAACCTTTAAAGAATTTTTATTAATCTGGGGGATTTCATTGGAGAGTTTTTTTTTTAAGTCACATGATGTTCCCATGATGTTTCTGCTACTTTTCCCCTTTTTTGGACAACTGAAAGTCGTGAACAACCACAAATATGGGTACAAAGAAAGATTGGGATAATGTGGAAAATGTCTCTTGTTATATTTAACCCAATAACATAAATTCTGGGAAATTCTGGTATTTATAGTATCAAAAGTAAAATTCTGAGTATACTAGATATCAACACAAATTATGTGCTATTGGCATATTTAATAGTAAAATTGAATTTGCATCTACTTCCATAATCCTCATATTGTCAAGTGAATTGTTTGTGTTCCCCTCATCAAAACTAATGCATCTTTTTTCATATTTTTAACCATAATTAAAACAAACATCATTCCTATATTTACACAATATACATTAAATGACTTATAATTAACCAGAATATGAAATTGAAACATAAAATTTAAGTATTTCTGAAGGAGGACAGAGGCATGAAAAATGTCTTCAGTATAACTGGAGAAGTTGGAGAACAGCTTTCAGTCAGTTTCAAACCCTAGAAATGCTAGTCTAAGCACAAAGTGCACCATATGCTTATACAGAAAGCGGACATCCATGTACTTTTACTTGTGCAAAAGCATGAACAAGCACATACACAGACACACACAGAGACATGCATACAGCAGGAAGGGGGGGTGGGAGGGGGGGATAAATCTGGTTGATTTTCTTGGAAGTGTCTGTAGCCTGAGACATGCATCAGGGGCATCCAGTTTGGATATCCAGCGGCGCTGAAGGTCCCAACAGACAGCCAGCTGCTCCATCACACTCTTTACCTTAGGCCACGCTCATTTAGCAACACTGAGATACTGCAAACAGCCACATGGGGAGCCAACATCCCTGTAATCAGTCTCTTCACCTTCACTGTCTGGCTGTACATTGACTTCAGATATTATGATGAACCCATAAACCTCACTGACCAACTGGAGTACGAATTATTACAAGCTCATGCTGTGCAGCCAAACTTTGTTCAAACCCATATATCTTCATTTTCAGTTCTAGTGAAGATCAGTTTCAGTCTGAATTATGAGGAAATGTGTGTAATGATGCACAAAGTCTATACATTGGCAAGGAATGGTGCAGTGGGTTTGAATAGTTTACTCATTGTAAAAAAAACACTGCAACTTCTATGAAAAGTTGGAACAAGCCAATACAGAATACCATCCAAGGACTGAAAGGCTGCCCCTTGTACATTTAGTTCCACTGCTACAAACAAGCAAATATTAAGTGTTGCTGTTGGTTGAAAACTGCACCCAAACTTAAGTATTTTGTTTACTGGATGGACAGAACTCTGTGTGTATGGTAAATATGAACCTACAGCCAGTTAGCTTAGCTTAGCACAAAGCCTGGAAACAAGAGGAAACAGCTAGCCTGGCTCTGTCCAAAGATGACAAAATCCACCTGTGGTCCTGGCACGTCTAAAGCTCATTAATGAACATGCTATATCTACTTGGTTTAATACAAAAACTGTAGTGCACAAATGACAGACTGTCCAGACAGTCTGGCCAAGAAATAGTCCCACACATTGACCTCCATAAAAGCATAACCTCTCAGTCATTTTTACACTTCAATTTTTATACAGATTTAATAGACAAAAAATAATGTGCTAATTAGTCAGCTTTAGATGTTTAGCCACATCGATTTTGTTACCTTTGAACTTAACCAGACTAGCTGTTTCCAATTCTTATGCTAAGCTAAGCTAACTGGCATAGTTTCATATTTAACAGACAGATATGTGAATGGTATTGACCCTCTCATCTTACATCCCGAATATCCAGCAAAGTTCAGCCATTAAAGTATTTATTGGAGGTTTTTTTTTGTGTGCACATAATTCAATGACACTGTAGCATATAACATACACTTGCTCTCTACAAAAGCGGGATAACAAGAAGTAACTTTTTTCTCATAATAGGAAGTGATCCGACATTTACAGACATGCCCCCAGAGAGTAGTTTGGAAAGGTCAAGCCACTGCAACACCAGTGGAGGTCCACCTGCGTGAGTGTCACATTACACCAAATGAACAGCATAATGTCGTGCTCTCTGATTCAGCACAGTGGTAAAAGGTTATAACAAATGAACGGTTTAACACGAAAGTCATTTATCTGTATGATCGCAAAGGTTGCTGCAGCTTCATGGGACTGTTGCATATTATTAGCATGTGCAGGGAACGTCTGGCATTGTGTACAATTACAAAAGAGCAATTAGCATTTATATAGGTTCCAAGTGCGGCAGGGGAATATGATTAAGATAACTACATGAGGGGTAAAGGCCTGAGGTCTGATTACCACAGACATGTGTGACTTAATGAGAGCGTTCAATTATGCTCCACTTTGCTATTATGCCACTTCCCCCTACAGATCAATTAACATATGTTGGTGAACATGACATCTAATAGTTTGGAATGAAAATTAGATGAAGGAAAGACTTTGAACTTTCACCGCTTTTCATTCCTTATTCATGAAAGAAATGTAGTTGCTGAGGTTGTGATTTACACTCCTGTGGTCTGCAAGAGTGGCACAATCAGATTGTTTCCAGCTGCCCGTAGCCTCACTTCCATCTTCTCTGGCTTGACCAATAAACTAATGTGGGGATAAATGCCAGTCCATTTCCCTTACCTGCATCTTGCTGGAAAGGCGCCGACAATTATCATTCGTCTCCTGATGGGGGGTTGTCTGGGCCTCTCATGTGGCTGATAAGAGAGTAGGCAAATAAACTGGGAGAGAGAAACGTGTAATGCCATTCGGCAGACTGGCATATGAAGAAAGGTCCCAGGATGAGTGTCATCAAAACAAGTCGCCAAAATCTTATTCTGTCACCTCCCCCCGCCCTTCCCAGACCAGACACACAGTCAGGGCCATGGCTGTTTGATCTCTAAAAGGTCCACAGTGTGGGAAGAAATTAGCTGAGGCTGAAGGTGCAGAAATGATATTGACACTCTGTCATAGGTCATCTCTGCTTCACATACCGGAGGCCTGCAAAGTCAATAGCTGTTCATTCAAAGGGAGAGAAATCAGACTGACAAGTACAAAGCAAATATGATTTGAACAACTCTCCCTGGCTGATCTGCAGGGGCTGAGTTGAGTCGAAGTTCCTTGTAACTGAAACTGCTGAGACTTTTAGATTCAAGACCAACATTGAGGCATGTTGTTACAAAATCTGAGAAATTGATTTGTTGTCAGACTTTTCAGGTCAGAGGTAGCCAATCTGTGTGCACGTACTCTCCCAGAATGATGCTCTCTATCTAATGAGCTCACTTGGAGCTGGCAATAAGCTGTTATTATGTTCTATTCCTTTTATCTCGCTCTCTATCACTCTGTATCATACGCACATGAAATGATAAGCAGAGCTGTAGCCAGAGTTTTAGAAATACTGAGGACATGAGTACAGTTCCCTGAATGTACCATTTCCATATTTCTTTTGTATTTCATTTACGTTCTCCTTAAATTACTGGATTTGAGCTGAATTTAAGACGACACTGATTATAATATGACCTTCTTTTCCAAAAGCTGTTTCTGGAGACTCCTCTTCTTTAAAGCCTTTTGTGAAACATGAAACACTTCCACGACAGCACAAGGTGAACTCATATTTGTTAAAAGCGGTCCAAATGAAAGAGAGCATCTTAATACCCGCCAGCGTCTTTCCAACAAGTATATTTATGTCCATCAGAGAGCAACTGAGTAGGTTATTAAAAGACAATGTTTATTCATAATTAAAACAGCATTGAAAGGATATCTTAAGAAATTTCATGTTGTCCCCCTTTTCCTCTATAGTCTGATGTTGTAGGTGGCAAAATGATTATGAAGGTGCAGTATCCAAACTGCAAGAAATACATCAAATAAATTACAAGCAGCTGATTTTGAAAAATTAATTACTGCAGGTAAACTTTCCAACTGGTACGACTAGCCAGTAATTCAAATTATGGTTAAGTCATTATATTGTATAATTTAAACAATTTGTCATGCCATTTTTTCTCTTAACCTCATCACGTAGTGAGAAAGACGTTCTCCATCCCTGTGGACAAAATCACTGTGGAAGATGATTCTGTCATTGAGACAGATGAAAGTGTTTGCAGAATTATCCACTCTGGAAGGGATTTGTTTTGTCATCAAGGACAGTCATGATGACAATGGTAAATTTAAAAAGAAGCTTGGTTTTATATTGCATTAACAGAAGTGGTCATTGGAGATGAACCATTGCATTGACTTAATTACTTTAAATCCAGTTTTAATATTAGTATATGAAATATTGAGATACGGTTTATCTTGAAGTAATGGGTTTAATTGATAAGTGATGTCTTTATAGCACAAAATGTGGCATAGCAAAGCAGACGTTTTCTCTATTGATTCCTAATTGTTCAGTCAGGAAAGATATTGGCAGAGTTTATTGCATGACTGAGAGCAGGGGTCATGTCCAGTGCTGAATTCAAGATTTTATCCACAGTTCAACTGCAAATAAGGTGAACTGTTCATATGTTTTGTTTTGAGATTCAGGCACATCTCAGTCATCGCCTCCATCCACACCACTATCCTCATAGGGTGGGAGTTTCCACTCTGTGTCCATCGGTAGCAGTGACAGTGAGATCTCAAGACCACCCAAGCAAATTAGAAGTGATGAAGAGGCAATGGAGAGTTCTTAAGTCAGAGAGGTAAGTTTATCATCAGGTGTCTCCATATAGACAGTATAAATAATATCTGAATTGAAATTGTTGTTGTTGTCACTTTTTTGGTTCATTTCATGTGCTTAAATGTTTTATTGCCATTCAACACACAGTAAGATAAAAAAATAAAATAAAACAAAAAACATGTCAATATAAAATCCTTACATTACATTCACGAAAATCTGGAGTAAGGAAAAATGTGTCCTTTAAAGTTTGGCTTTACTTGATCATCATTACCGTCATGCTATAATGATGACTGAAACTAGTTTGCTGCTCTTGGTCTAAAAGTAAAACAACTAACCATACCTCTGGGAAGGAGGAAATATTTACATTTGCATTTTTTAATGTGTATGCTTTCGGAATTACTCAAGTTTTGTACTGACTCCCATGTAACTCTGGAAAGGTTCCTTGCGATCCAAAGAATAACCGATTAAATTTTGATAGACACAGAGCCAAATCCAGACCATACTGTTTGGCCTTGTTAGAGGTATACATTGTAACAAGTGCCACTCTAATTCATTATTGTCATCTCTGTAGCTGATAAAACAGATCCTGCTGACAAACCCTGGAAGGACAACAGTGCTTGAAGCATATGAAGAGACTGGAATGCTGTATGACAGTAGGAGAAGACAGATAGTTAACATTCTTACAGCGCACATGGTTGTCTGACTGAGGGGTAAGATGATGATAGCAGAGCATAGCATAGCAAAGCATAGATTTGATTGAAAGGATGAGCAGAATTGTGTGAAATAGGACAGCTTAGGCGGTTACAGCTGTTTAATTGAACTTTTCTTTTTTTCATTTTAAAGGGGACCTATTATGCTTTTCCTTAATTTTCAGTCATATATATAATGTTACAATGTCATATGTTCATATTAAATGTGGCATGAAGTGTCAAAATAATGGGGTAAATGTATGTAGGGGTAAATGTATGTAATCCATGTGAGCAAAAAGCTTCAGTGTGATCTGAATGCTCGATTTCCAAAGGTTTTTTCTACTTTCAAACCGAGCCGATGTCAACTCTTTATATGGACATCTGCTGCAGTGCTGCAGCATGTGTGTCAGCTGCTTAGTCAATCCTTGTTGGATTGTGAAAGGACATTAGCAGTTGAGATTGGAGAAAAAAACAGCAATGACAGTGTTGGTGTCAACCCTGCAGTAGATTCATATTACTGCAGTAATGTCATAATTGTCCCATCCCTGTGAAGTGCTGTCAGGTACTTGGGTAAGTGAGCAAACAACAATTTTCCCTTTTTTTTTTCTTTGCAGGGGAATCCCTCTTCTATTATCACAATTCATAGCTAAAAGCTTATCATTTGATTGTCAGATAATGTATATTGAACAAAAAAAAATCTTTTCTCTGTGTTGCTGCAGATACTTCAAGATTTCTTCAAGACTCTTCTCTTTGGACCAGAAATAGATGCCAAACTAATGGAGAAGTGGCATACTTCCTATTATGGAAAGGTGATCAGAGAAGCAGAGATTCTTACTTCTACCCCAGTGCTCCAGAGTTTGCTGAAGTCTGTCAGGAATCAGTACAATAATGAATCCTCTGAGGATCATCCAGTTATTCAGCTAAAGGCCAAATTGAATCATTTTGAAAGCATCAGGTCATATGCAGTACTTGTAATGGAACTTAACACAGCTCAGAAAGCCTGGGGAGGTTATGGACAGTAGGTTAAATTGAAGTTTTAAAAGGGAACATAGTTGTGATTCAAATAAAGCTGATGCTGGACGTTTTTGCTTCTTACAGAGTGGGACAGTGATATGGCATCTTTCCTACTGCTCTTGCATATCCTACCATCTCAGCCCATGAAAAGAAAACATTGAAGATCAGCACATACCAGGCTATGGGCCCCCAAGTTGTGTTACACAAGGTATGTACTGGGCCACAGTATGTGCTTTACGTGTAGGTCAGACTGAAAGAACACATTACGATGTGACTTTGTCATTGTTTTTCCCTCAGTCCTGCAGGAGCATCGAAAAACACCTAGAGAACCAGGAGGGGCATCAGCAGCCATACCTTCTTGCTTCTGGGACCAGCAAGCAGGCCATCAGCACGTTCTACATCATGATGGATAAGAAGCTCCTCCTCTGCTAGGGAACCACTTCATTGGCAGCCTTTGATGAACTCTTTAAAGTGCACTTCATTTTCAGTGCAAGCTATGACAATGATCTCAGCAACGTGTACACATTCTTCCAGACAACAGTCTACTGTATTGATGTCAACACCACTAAGAAAGCCCAAAGGTAAAAGAATTAAGAGCCAAGTTCATGAACAGGAGCTCAGAGCCAAGTTCTTGATCAATGTATGTAGATGTCATATTTGTAGATCATTGCATGATGCACCTAATGCATTAAATCAGCACCTTAAGTTTTTGCATGGATTATATCCTGGCAAAAATTTTGTTCTTTTTTGTGCTCAAGCAGGATGTTTATTGCAGTTTAAAAGTTTTGCAGGTTTTCGAAAGCATTTAAGCAGTTGTCATAGAACTGTTAACATTGGCCCAAGCACTGATGTTAATATGGAAACACCACATCAGTCAGACTAAAGTGAGCAGATCTCACAAGAAAAATGCCTCTGATATGGACCTAGACGGGATAAATCAACCCTCCACATCTCATATGTCAACAGAACAGGCAAAAGAAATCTGTGCTTCGATTAAAGCAAAATTGCAGGGGAGTGGTGTTGCCAACTATGTTGTATTATCTGTTGTTGAAAGCATGGAGGAATATGTCACTGAAGTTCATCTTAAAGAACAAGTGTTAAGTGCAGCGCCTGTTGAGAATCCCAGTACAAGTGCGGTGGAAGACGTCTTCAGTAATACTTACAATCCACTCAGAGACTTAAACACAAACTCTAAATGGACAAAGTATTTTACTGAGAAATGGGGTGTTGTTGAACCGGTGGAAATTTGCTTAGGAGTGAGATATGATTCAAATAGAAACAAAGTATCTGGAGTATATGAATAGGTGCCAGTAAATGACACTTTCATTTATGTACTGCTATTAAAAACAAAAATTAGTTAATTTTCAAGAATGAGGAGGTCTGCTGTCAAA
This sequence comes from Thunnus maccoyii, assembly GCF_910596095.1. Classification (NCBI taxonomy): domain Eukaryota; kingdom Metazoa; phylum Chordata; class Actinopteri; order Scombriformes; family Scombridae; genus Thunnus; species Thunnus maccoyii. The sequence continues at coordinate 25,389,412 of NC_056546.1, read as the reverse complement.
TTAATAAATCTGCTGATGTTGTTGTTGTTGTCATTATTATTATTATTATTATTATTATTATTATTATTATTATTATTATTATTATTATTATTATTATTATTATTGTTGTTGTTGTTGTTGAATGTTACAGTTACACCTTGTTAGTAATTAAATATAGGTCTTAGTCAAATTAAATAAAGTTTATTTGTACAGTGCCACTTTATATGCAGTAGAATGGCACAAAGGACTTTCATCAATTCAAGTTATCTACAGGACACATTTAAGCTAGAATAACTGATTCCCATCAAACATAATTTAAACCTAGATTCTTGACCTTTTTTCACTCATGTTATTGAACAGTACTGGTCAACCATTAAACTGTTATAATTCATGCTTGAGATGTGTTTATTGCCTGATTTGTTGTAATTTATGAATCATTGTGTGTCCTATCTAAGAGAATAATAACTATATTTGCATGTATGTTTAGATTTGCCTGCAGGTGAGGGAACAATAAGCACAACACACACTGCTACTAGTCTATAGCCTGCAGACACCATCAACTGGAACATATCCTGAAGTATGTGAGTCCATCAAGGCAGCACCTATGGGTCCTGCTGACTGGCCAGCCCTGTTTAATATGGTGAGGACAGAGATAGTCAGCAGAGGCCATATCAGGTAAAATAAGACTCTACATATCCAAAATGAGAGGATGGGAGAAGTTCCCATCACTACCATTTTTATAGAAAATTAGTGAATGGAGAGAAAATCAAGAGAAGCTGGGTCGTTCCAAGAAAAAAAAAAGTCTTTACTGCTTCTGCTGCAAGCTGCTGCTCACAAAAAACTACAAATCAATCAGTAATGGATTTAATGACTGGAAAAATTTCAGTGAAATACCCAAAACCCATGAGAATAGTCCAGAACATTCTGGGCACATGACATAATGGAAGGAGTTATCTATCAAGTGAAATCTATGAATAAGTGCCAGTATCTCAGATGTTACTAACAAGTAAAAGTAGTTTGTAATGTTTAACAATTTACTCATTTGTATATGTGATTTGTTTGTTTGAAAAGTGATTTTTTTTTATCTTAAAACTATTGTGGTATCTGTTTGTTTGTTGTTCATATTTTTACTGTAGAATGAGCGAATGTTGATGAGGCAGTACTCTTGAGGTTATGTGGGTAGAATATAGTTGGTCCGTCGAGAGCAAAGGAGGAAGTAGTGTAAAAAAGAGTGACAAAGTCCATAGAGGGAGGAGGACGGGATGGATGGATGGATCAACAAAATGTTGGACTTTAACACGAGAGACTGCTGTTTGTTTCCTGTTTCCCACTTAAAACTTTGTTTCTTTTAACCATGATGGCGGTTATTTCCAAGTGGTTATTATTGTAACCATGACGATGAACATCTGAAAGGGTTTTATTTTTGAAATGGAAATATTGTTCTGTTGATTGGGGCAGATCAGAAAACAGCAGTGTCGTTCTGAAGGGGATTGGACCAATGACATGTTTAGTTATTTAATTTGGAAGACTTGTCGAAACTTTTCCGACTTTTTCCCACCTGCCAAAACTGTCGCCTATTTACACATCCAGCAGATTTGGAGCAACATTAGCATTCATTTGGAGTCTCGTTTCTGGTCACCTAATGAATTTCAGTCCAACATTCATGTATTCATTTTCCTTTTAGCTGTTTTAGTCTCAACTCCTGAGAAAAATATCTGTCTCTTAAGCTGCAAGATGTTCTTTCTTCTCCAACTAAACTCTAACTTTGTCACCTGTTTGATTCTGGGATCTGATAGTGCACAGTGGTATTATCAGTGTTTTTGTTGAAAACAATTTCCTGCTGCCACTGGAAATATGCTATGAGAGCAGTGAGAGAACCAAAACAGTAAAGTTGTGGGACCAAAAGGGGCACCCCTGTGACTTCAAGGTGAAGACACCAACCATGAGCTGCAATGTCCCCAGTTAGAAATTGGCTGGGGACCATTTTTACACCTCTCCTTCCTTCATTTCCTGTCATCTCTTCACAATTTATTTTTTAAAATGTTTTATTATTTTATGTTTCCCTAAAAGAATTCAAATTTAAGGTATACTGAAATCACCTTGTAAAATAAATGCCTTTTCCCTAACTTGTGCCTTTTTATCGTAACCCATTAATCTTGCTGTATCTGTATTTTTATGTATTGCCGCAGTCTGTCAGATATGCTTTTCTTTTGATAAAAATGTTCACTGTTTAAAAGAGAAGGGCAGAGAGGGGATACAGAAATCCTCAGCAGTGTGGGTTTGACTCTTTCTGGTGTTTTTTTCAAGCTTGCCAAAAGATCCTGCTTTAAAATACACTGTTGGTGAAGTTCTTGGAGTTTTGTGAGGTTTAATAGAAAAAAAAGTTATGATTTGGGGTGAAACATACAAATGAGATTATTTCTGATACCCGATATTTCCTGTATATCCCAGTGTATGAAATGTAAACACTTGGGCTCACGCCTCTGTTTCAAACCTGAGACTCACTGAGGAGCATTTTCTTCTCAACAGCCTTTTCAGCAGATCCTAATGATGAGCACAGGTCGTGTGCAATAGCATAATAGCACAAGAGTATCTTAAAGGACACATTTAACTCACAGCTGCTGATTATCAGATTATTCATCTCTCATTTCAATCAGTAAGACCTAATCTAAAAATCAATACCTGTAGGTGACCTGTAATTATACAGATCTTTTCTCCGACTGGCTCTGCCTTTCGTTGCAGGCCTGTAATTGATTTTTATTGTTGCATTAAACATCTCTCAAGGTAAACACATACTTGGAAAGGTTAGACGCATGAACAGTCACATCCAAACATGGGGATATGGTGGCCGTAGTGCACATCATCCTTCTTCTAAACTGTATCACTTTATGCACTTAATGATGTTTGTTTCTAAAGAAAATGGGTAACCTAGGAGGGATTGCTTTGGGGATTTGTGTGTAATCAGCGTGTGTTCTCGTGTCTTGGGGGGTAATGCAATTCCCCGGTGAGCCCTGCAGATGGTCTGCTGCTTTTAGTTCACCGAGTGAACCATCCAGTAGAGTCGAGAGTAATCAACGTAAGACCTTTCATGAAGTCATTACTCAAAACTGGGTTTAGAGCTGCATTCTTGGAAAAGCGCTGAGCTGCGAGGAGAATTGCAGAGGTCATCTCGCTGAGTTCATGGTGGCTGGTGGGGACTATTGATCTGCCTGATTGTGATTTCACAAAGAATGAATTAGCGTGACCTCCGTTTGACAGCCGTCTGCCAGAGATAGAGGAACATTATATCTGTCACATGATTGATCTGCCTCTTGAGGAAAGGAGGTGGACTTACATATCTGCACCTTTTTAAATCCACATTAGAGATGAACCTTTTTAAAGTCGGATCTCAAATCTCCAATGATTTGTCAAATGAATACTAATCTTAGAATGAATTCTATCTTATCTACTTTCCTGCCCCTTCTGCTTTCACTTGTTCCCTACCTGCTATTGGCAAAAACCTCCATCTTAATATTTGGCGCCATAAAGCAAAGTCACCTTGTGCCAAAATCTGACCTGAAAGTACAAAAAAAATAATGCAGAGCAGTAACAGCACTGTCTTGTGGATGATCTCTTTAATTCATGGAAAAAAGGAAAATGTTGACATTATTTAATATTTTACTTAATGTCAACCAATCCCATGGAAAGACCAAAACCCACATTGTGTTATTCTGTCTCTCAGTACTTTCCAAGCTCCCTATTCTGTCTGTGGTTGTCAGCCCCAAGACCATTCATTCCTACTTGTTTTAAATCTTTAGAAATGGGTCACAAATATGTAGTGTCTTTTTTGTAAAAGGCTGAGTAATTTCATAAAGCAGCTGGGCACCGTAGTTGTTAGCAATCGTTACTCAAACAGGAGTAAATGGCACATTTGTTGGGGACCATTTTCATCATATTTCATACATATTTGTTGCTTTAATGAGTATTTAAAGCAGCAGGAGGGTGTGTGTGGAATGAGCTCGAAGTAAATTGCCGTGCCCATGTTCATGATAATGAAGAAACATGTCACCAGGTGAAATTGTGTGGCTCACTGATGTGTTTTGGATCACTTTTGGGCAACAACAGGGGGTCTATGTCGCACAGAGGAATATCCTTTATCAGGCTTTGGCCACACAGACAATACTTGATGAGTTAATGGTTAGTTTTTGGTATTTTCATGGGATTTGCTTACAATGAGAAAAATATAGCATATCACCAGACTCTCCAAAGTCTAAACATTTATGTGACAATGATTTATTGAGGATTAAAAAAGTTCACCTTTCATGTACACACAGCAACTCCACAGAGGACGAATACAGTTATATGCAAAAGTTTGGGCACCCTTTGACAAATAACATTTTGGTGATTTTTTATTTGAAAATATGTAAACACAGTCTCTCTAGGATATGGAACATAAAACACAGTATTTTCAGCAAACATTAATGCATAGTTACTTTTTATGCCATAAATTGATTAAAAAATAAAATAAATAACTAAAAACATCATTGTGGCATGTGCAAAAGTTTGGGCACACAAACAAGACCTTCATGGAAGAGTCAGTAGAAGAAAACCTTACCTGTGTCCTCATCATAAAATCCAACATCAGAAGTACGCAATGGAACATCTGCAGAAGCCTGGTGCGTTTTGAAAGCAAGTGCTGTGGACTGATGAATAGAACTCTTGGCCACAATCAGCAAAGGTATGTTTGGAGAAGAAAGGAGCAGCATTTCATGAAAAGAACTTTAAGCATGAGGGTGGATATATTATGCTTTGGGGTCGTGTTGCTGTCAGTAGCACAGGAAACATTGCACAGGTGGAGGGAAGAATGGATTCCACTAAATACCAGCAAATTCTGGAAGTAAACATCACACCATCTGTAAAAAAGCTGTAGTTGAAAAGAGGATGGCTTCTACAACAGGATAATGATCCTAAATAAATCCACCATGGATTACCTCAAGAGATGCAAGCTGAAGGTTTTGGAATGGCCATCACAGTCCCCTGACTTAAACATAATTCAAAATCTGTGAGTGGATCCTACAAGAGCTGTGCGTGCAAGACGGCCTAAGAGTATTGCAGATATTATTATAATATTGCCTTTTACCTTTAAATCCCAAATACAAGAACTGAAAGACTTTTAGCTGGGCTACAAAAAGCGTTTGCAAGCTGTGATATCTGCCAGAGGGGATTTTACTAAGTACTGAGTATGTAGAGTGCCCAAACTTTTGCATATGCCACAATGATGTTTTCATTTTTGTTCAATTTATTACAAAAAGTATCTATGCGTTAATGTTTGCTGAAAATATTGTGTTTATGTTCCATATCCTAGAGAGGCTGTGTTTACATATTTTCAAACTATTGCATACAACTGCAGGCAGCACATCTCTCTGCTCTGGTACTCAAAAGATGTGTAATACATTGTAACAACATTATGTCATTTCTAAATGACTAAAAGAGGCATACAGATGTTGTGAAATCTAAATGAAGTTGACATCATTCAACTTGCTTTCTAGTTTGTCTTCTCAACACAAGGACACGCAAATGGTAAAAACCTTGCCCATAGCTGCACCATACTCTAAACATGCATCCTCTGTACATTCTTTGCATTCATATGATAATGTCCTTTTGTGAAAGCACACACCCTCACCTCAGGAACACCATTACTACTCTCCTTAATAACACAAGGCTCTCCAATAATTAGCACTTCTCATTGAATGCTCAGGCATAGTCAGTCAATATATCCTTGAGGAATGAGTTTCCAAAAGTACAACAGAATGCAGTGTGGTATGACATCACCTTTTTAAATTTATTTTTATTTTTATTATTTTACTTTATTGCAGGCTTTTACATTACAAGTTAACAATTTTGTCACTTATTAAGTTCATCCTGACACATTTATACATTTACACGACTTCTACTTTTGGCATAACCAAGAAAATATAAGAAAAATATAAAGGGAAAAAAACATTTTGACATCAACGTTTTAGGCATAATTTGGGAACGTGCAATGTGACTGATATTAAAACTACACTTACACTAGCCTTTCGCTCACTTGGTTGTCATACTGCTGAATCCATAATGAACTTGACATTAATAGTGGTTAATATGTAGAGGTAGTTAGACAACCCAACTGTTTTTACATAGAGTTCTTGTTTAAATACAGTGAGATCATCGTAAAACATTTATTCTCCCAGAGGTTGTAATTATTGGCATAAACCCAGATATTGTTGTTCATGGCTGTATTTGATGTTACAATGCAAGATATAGAACCCCGACTCGCAACCTTTGAGACAAACCTTTGCTCCAGTGCCATATACATATACCAGTCTGTTAAATTAGATGTTCAAAGTGGGTATGTGATCTCAAATGCCTTGTGTGGATGGTATTAGAATTTCATTCAGAGCAGAGGCTGAAATGTTTGTTTGGTTGTTACTGCATGTAACCTTATGCTTTGAAATCACAGTACACAAAATCCCCCTTTTTTAATGTCTCTTTCTACTTGTGATAACCACACAGGTCTGTGAGAGAACTTTAAATGCACCATGGATGCTCTTTGAATACACAATTCTTAGAGGCAATGTGTATATTTTGTGTGAAGGTGTCTGTGTATAGTCTAATATTTCAATTCAAATCCCAGGAGAAGTCTGTATAGAGTGTCCAACAGCAGATATAGAAAGCCTCAGGAATACAATTTAATGCTGAGTTTCCAAACTGTTTTGTGTATTCTAGTTGAACATCAAGTGGAGGACCAGAGTGTAGCACACATGTCTAAAGTCACCTAAATAAGTCACAGGATGTTATTGCAAGTACACTCACACACACCAACACAAAAGCTTGAGAGCTGGAGGGTGTTTCTGCACACTGCAGGTGATCTGGAGCAAGGGAAGTGAAATAAACAGGGCCACCTTTTTGTATTGTCCACCAGGAAAAGAAAAATTTCATAGTCCAACCTGCATGAGAATAGCTTTGTGTCTCATGTGCTGACAAAATGAGAAAGGAAAGTATGAGAGGAGATGAAGTTGGTGAACATGTGGAGGTTCTTGAAACAGATTACAAAGGCTTTAATACAAAGTGATTATTCGCTAATCCCCTGTTCCCTTTAGTTATTTTTTGCATTATTGTTTGTATTTTTCATTTTTAACATTACAAAAGAAAAGGCTTTTAATGATGTAGATTAACCAATGTGTGAAGCGAATGTAACGCTGTGTCGAAACACAAGTTTGGCCGGGGTTGCTGGAGTGTAAACTTCAACAAGGGGACAGACCCGCTAACATTAGCCTACGCTCTGATAGAGTAGCATACAGCAACTTCCACACAGGATGAATGTGCTATCTAAACAGGGCTTTTTTGATGTGTTTTGTAACTTCACAAAATAATGTACTATGATATGCTCCTTGGCTTTGGACGTAACTCTTGATTGCTACTGTAGGTAGTAAGCCAGTAAGCTTAGTTTGTTCTGAAAAACCCAAGCTTGACAGGTCTGTCTTGCCTAATTAGCTGTGTTAATGTGTTATGTTATGCTAAGCTACGTTTGCACATTTAGGAAAACTGAAGTATATGTATACCTAAAGTATATATGAAGTAAATATAGTATTATGTGTGCTTTAATATTTAATACAGTATATAACATTTAATAAGTGACATTATTAAAGTCATGTTTACCAAGCTATCTGTCATCAAATTATAATTTTTTTCTGTAAAATTACCATTGGGCCTTTTCTACTTCTAGTGCACTTCCAGTGGATCAATGCACCACTTGCTACTGTGGAAAAAAATGTGTGCAAGGGTTTTTCCTATTCTCACCACCTCCACACTATAATAGAGTGCTGAAGGAATGACCACTAACTTGTCCATTTCAGGACTGTCCTTCAGTTGCCAGCGCTTCTCAAGATTTCCCCCATGGTCTTTCATTCCCATCCAATCCTAAGCCTTCAGTGAAACAGCAAGACCAGCCAATTCCACAGGTCACTGCCCTGGTGGTAGCCTGGTAAACATGTAATTGAAGGGAGGGATGAGATGGGATTGTGTTGTCTGTCAACAGAATGAGGTTGAAAACATCAGTGCCATAAAACTACATTTATCACAGGAGTGCAATGTTGTAATCTATGGTGATTTCTTGAATATTATTACTTTTTGAGGTTTGAAATTGAACTAACTCAGAATAACCATGTTAGGTTGTAGGTGTTCATGCAAAACTGTTTTGTCAAGTGTAATAGAATTTCAGTGCCGCTGCAGAGAGACTGGTGGCATATTAATAGCAAATCATGGAAAATATTTTAGCAAAATTTAAAATTTGGAATGTTATTGATTTGATCTGCTCTTTTGACTCCTCTTGAGCAATGCAAACAGTTGAACTTTAAAACACCTGCCAAACAAAAGTAGTCATACAGAGGTCTGGAAAGACAGTGCAGGCAATAAATCTTCATTTACATGATGGTCACTGAGGTGTGACAAGCTGGCTTCCACAAGAGGGTAATAGATCAAAGACTGGGCAGAGATGGAGACAGCAGGAAGTTGATTCACCTCGGAGGAAAAGTTCTGTGCAGACGTGAACTTGACATTCAAGTTAACATGAAAGTGGAACCAAAAAACTTAAATGACATGCCTTTAAGATTGGGAATAAATTTGGAACAAATCTCTAACTCCTAATTCTTTGGATTTTCCTGATCCTGTCCATGCTGTGCCTCCTCACTGTCAGTGAGAACTGCTAATGACATCTCAGGGTCATAACCTACAGTAAAGGCAGCTCAGAATGATGTGTACCTTCCACTAGCATTTCACATTTGATTTTCTTGTCTTTAAAGCAGTTTGGGACAGCTGTAGCTAAAAGATTAGATAGACAGATGTGAGAAATGCCAACAGGCTGCTACATGAGAAATTCTTATCATTCACTTTAACAACCAATATACTGTAGTGATGCTTAGTGAGACGCTTGATCTACGGTGGAGCTGGCTCTAGCTGACAGTAATGTGTTTTTGTGTATATAGTTTGAAGAAATTTAGTTAAATTACACATTTAATGCAGATAATGTTCATGCTTTGTACACAAAAAAATGAGAAAATTTATTTTTTTTCCGTTTTTATGTACAAGAAGGACTAGGAACAGGCAATCAGAAACTGAATTATGTTAAAAATTAAGATAAATTAAATGGTAAAAAGGGAAAAAGCACATTTTGAGGGCAAAGGGATGGACTGAAACATAGCATTCAAAATGCATCACAAATATTTTTCAAAACCTTTCCCAGTTGTAGTTCCTTAAACCCCAAATCATAAAGTGTATTTGTATAAATATAATAGTTAATGATTAGTCTGATGAACAGATCAGAGATCATTAGGTGTGTCAAATTCTCTCCTGTGTCACATAATTTTATGATTTAAAACATTTTAAAATTTGTTTTCACTTCGCAAACTTTTCTTAGACTGTTGTGATTGTATTGTGGAACTGCAAGTTGTGATGTGCAGTGCCAATATGTTCAGTCAGCCTTTTCATTGTCTGTGTACTATGTGTATGTGTGTAATGAATTTAAAAGAAATGCTGAGAGAATGAGGACAAGACAGGACTGAAAGTGGAGGAACAAAGCTCATTTAGATGATTAGTGAGCAGGTGGTTTTGGTTTTGTCTGTGTGGTTGTGTTGTGTGGTGGGGGTCAGTCTAACATAATCAAAGATTTACTTGTTGTCTGAGCTGACCTCTTGATGGCACATTTAGCTTCAGCAAGGATGGCTATTTATTTATTTGAATTTTGTAATTATCAGGCAGCAGGCAAACAAAGCATTGTTTTTTTTATAATATTATTGCGTGTCCTTTTTTTGTAGTCGTGCACAAAGCACAGCAAGACACAGACGACAAGTTAATTAAAAAAGGTTGATTTCATCTGTCCAGGTTAATCGACCACACAGGTGTTTGAAAACACATCACTCAAAGACATTTACATGCACATACATTTTAATGTGTAAAAGGTGAACACATGTAGTTTTGATGAATTCCACGAATACTGTGACCAATCAGCCTCCTGATGCGCCTAATTACGCATGATTAATGAAGTGCGCACCGGAAAGCACAAAGCCACAACATCTCAGCGTGTAATTCCTAAACGCTCTTAAAACAAAGACTTACTTGGTGTATTGATCAAACTGGTTTGTGTTAAAAGGACAGAAATCGATCGATCGCGGCTATAAGCTGCCGGGTTCAGCCATGTGTGCGTCAAGCCCAGAGAGTTTGTTGTCACCAGTGTGCACAACGCACACAGGAGCGCACAAGAAGAGATCGCGTGGCGTCCTGTCGCCTCTCCTGGAGGACAGCAGTGAAGCCGGAGCCGCCTATATAAGAGCTCCCAAGATGCTACTGATCGGTCATTCGTGCACTTGCTGCCAGCGGTTTTTAAAGCATCGCCCCTGCCGTGCAACGTGTGCCTCCCCACTACTCCGCTCTCACATGTAGACTCACGTTTTCTAACAGCTCTACTCGAGATTTAGGGCGGATTTCTCTCTCTCGGCCTCGACCATGCGCCTCAGTCAACACGGATTTCAACACATAAACTTTGTTAAAGAAGAGTCCCAGGGCGCAGAGGATGCTCCACAGCGTAGACTGTGTGTTTAACGCAAACTAGTGAACGCGGCTGTCCAGGAGCGACTCCAAATGAAGTTGTGAGTATGAGAAAAAGAGAACAAACCGGATTTTCACTCGGTTAGGGTCACCAAACAAGTAGCCTCCACTCTGGGCATGGACAATGGATACTTTAAGTCTATCTGTGAACGCTGTGTCCTACACCGTGGCAGCGGAACTCTCCACTGCTAATGATCCGTTCAATGCACCCGTCAAGAACATCGCGCCTTGGAACTTCACTATCTTGGCCGTGCTGATGTTTGTGGTCACCTCGCTGTCTCTGAGCGAAAATTTCCTCGTCATGTTTGTCACTTTCAAGTACAAACAACTCAGACAGCCCCTGAACTACATTATAGTGAATTTGGCCATCGCTGACTTTCTTGTCTCCCTCACCGGTGGACTAATAAGTTTCCTGACAAACGCCAGGGGTTATTTCTTCCTTGGGAAGTGGGCTTGCGTCTTGGAGGGCTTTGCTGTTACTTTTTTCGGTAGGTGTACCTGTTTTTTTCTTGATTTTGCTAATTGCAAGGTTGCATGTGAGCACAACTTCCATAACTGTAGATGTCAGTGTTGGAGCGTTTTTGTTTTGTTTTTTTTGTTTTTAACACAGACTATATATTGCAAAGATGTAAAATGAATAGCAGCTCCACATGACGCATTCTCAGACTTTCATCAACACTGACTTTAACATCTGTTCTCTAATTATCTTGACAGGACATCTGGTAGGGAGGTAAATAAAAATGGCAAATCAGTTCCACGGCTGCCATAGGTTGATAAATTCACACAGCAAAATGTAGTACAAAAAAAAAAGTTGACTATCGTAAAAGTAAAGAAGATCATAATGGAGTTTACTGACAGGAGTTTTTCTCAGTGTCTCTGAGCGTCCATATATAGAAAAAAATGTTCGTGAAAAATAAGCAATAATGTACTATGTCTGAGTAAGATACCACTTTCTATATGTGGAAATATTAAAGCAAGAAGAAGATCGTTAAATATAATTCACAATGTAGCCCAGCAAACACATCACTTATTTCACATAGGAGTGATTTTACAGTGGTTTTTTAAGGTGTGTGCAAAGTTAAGTAACTTTATGGTTTAATCAGCTCTGCACCTTTTAAAGCTAAGCCCTTTGGTGCAACTCGGTAAGTGTAACCAGCATTATGGAGAATATGGCAAATTAAAACCAGATCACAAGAATTGGGATGATTGACACGTGTGTGGAAACAATTTTTTTTATTCATAAACTGATTACTATCAAGATTAAAAAAAACTTAAAACTTCATGTACTTCAGGCAACAGTTGACAAAAAGTCACTGCAGTTTAATGATTCTTTATGAACCCATAGTTAAGATTTTCTGTATTAAAACAGTACCTGCATGATATGTGCTGTTCTGCTGTGATGTGTGTAGATTGCTGCCTCAGTAACAAAATCTCACTGTGAGCCTGTGAGGCAGAATTCAAAGCCATGCTCACAACAGATGTTAGCAGTGGGACAGGAGCCCTCTGACATACTGCTGGTGCATGACTTACCATAAGTAGGTTACGAGCACTGCGACCACCAATCACATTTAACAAAGTCAGTTTATGTTTGGTTCGTTGTCTCTACTGAAAGTCTATTTAAGACTGAATCTCCCAAAGTGGGATCCGGGCATCTGGTGAGTAGCCTCAAGAGCATGATATCAAGAGAAAAAAGAATACTTGATTAATTCAAGCAAAGGCTGCTTATTGGATTTGGTAACAAAGTTTGTGCAATCCTATTTTCACTACTTAAAGTACAAGTACGACTTTCGAGTAAGTCACAGGACGTCTTTATTACAGACTGTCAAACTGCCAGCTTTACCGTTAGCAGTAAATGTTAATTTATAATGGGTGCTTCAGAGAATATGATGAGTCTCATATGGTGTGTGATGCTCACATGATTCCATTGGAATATTATCGCATTACTTTCACTCGAAATAGTTGATCTTTGGTCCCTATTATGAGTTACAATACCCCATATGGATCATTGCCAGAGCTGCTCTTCACTGTGTGTTTGCTGAGTGTATATACCCCAGAATATAGACTTTACATCCTGATATATACTAAACAAAAAGAACAATTAATCCAAGCACACTGGGACTATAGCATAGAGTAAAGATTACAGAACATCTGAATGTTTTACATGGATAAATTGCATGGTGGATCATGGTGTATTGGGTGGTATGATGCATTGAATTACCACCTAAAAGGTAGAATCTCCTCATAGCATTATTCATTATTAAGAAGAGTATTGAAACAAATAACTTGAGGCAAAGGGCAGCTGAAGCACATGGCATCACAAAAACAGAGTTTTGTTACTAGGATGAGATGCTTGTCCAGTAACAAAAGAAACCACCTCATGTAATAAATTATCATTGTGGAAGCCATGCTGATAGGTTTACATCTTCAAGGGGCTTGTAGTCGAAAGCCACTCCACTTCTGGTCTTACCAGTGGTTTCAATGACTGACGGTTGTGTTGTACTGGTGTCACCTGTGTGTGTGTGTGTGTGTGAAGGGGGGTATGCGTAAGTAAATTATAAATGGATTAAGCTGAGCTAGCTCTTCCCCATGAGCAGGATGGATGCTCCACTTAATATTCTGCTCAGGGTGAGAATATTTTCTATTTCTGTCTATTCTTAGTTTTTCTGTCTACATGCACCTGTGCTTTATAGATAAACACATTAAAACTGAATGAAACATGATGGGTGTGTTTCTACATGAACACACCTTTTGAACATCAGTTGTAACCCTAACAAGCAACAAAAAGAGCAATGAGGCACTGGTGTTAATTTTATTTGTGAACCTTTGCAGAGGCTCTTGTTTTAATGTGTGTGACATAATTGAACACCCTGGTTTCCACCACTCTCTTTTGTCCTCTCCAATGAGCCTAGTAGGCAGACACTAAGAGTACCTGGCTGTGGAGAGATAGGTAATTAGCCGGTCGGTGAGAGTGAGTTATTACCATAATTACTGTAAAGTCTGCTCTTTTTTTTGAGCCCAATAGGAGGCAGCCTAATGCACCCACCCTGGATCATTAAAGTATTTCTAGCAACAGGACCACCACTTTTACCTCTCCATAATACAGAATTGGGATTCTTTGTCAAACAATAAGAAATAGCTGCACTATAGAGGGAAGTCTTAACCAGGCCACCCCAGCTGGATAAAAGCCAGAAGTGGAGATAAAATTAAACTAATGACATTTCACACTTTGGTGAAATAGGGAAGCAATCTGAAAGAGATGAACAGATGCAAAAACATACATCAACAGCTCACACATTGTAATATTCTGGAAGATAATGTGTTTAGTTTTATTACTGTGTCAGATAAATGAAAAACACAGCTGTGATTTTCATCGGAATTGAAAACAAATTCTAGGATTTGGTGGTGCGTGTTTCTCTCTGCTGTCGTCCCACTGACCTCTTGCTGTTTGCCTCAGGGATCGTGGCCCTGTGGTCCCTGGCCGTTCTGTCCTTCGAACGATTCTTTGTGATCTGCCGGCCTCTGGGGAACATCCGACTTCAAGCGAAGCATGCTATCCTGGGTCTGCTGTTCGTCTGGACCTTCTCCTTCATCTGGACCTTCCCTCCAGTGCTGGGTTGGAACAGATACACTATAAGCAAGATCGGAACCACCTGTGAGCCTGACTGGTGAGAAATATCCTTCTATGATCTGTGATTGTTCAAACCTTTAGAAATTGGCCTTAAAGGGTCAGTTCACTCAAATAACAAAAATGGATTTTCTAGAATAATCCTCACTGTGGGAAGAACTGAACAGAATTTTTTTTTCTGAAAAGACATATTGCTACTAAATTTTTCAAATCTCATTTTTTACTGCTTTGAGCAGTATAAATGAAATTCCATTTACTTCCACTGTACTGGGTCAGCAACCCATGTTTCAGGGCACAATATTTCCAAACCCCGGCAAATAAAATCAAAACTGCATTGCTCAAAACATCTATGATTAAGGGACCATTTAATACTGAAGACTGTGGTTAATTATTTTGCCCCCATAGTGCACTGATGCACTGATGATCTGTTTTGTTTAGTATTCATAAATGGTGATTGTGTGAATCACAGCTGCAGCCTGTATGTGCTGAAGCAAACTTTATTTATAGTTCCCCACTACATGCACATGCACGCACACATGCACGCACACACACACACACACACACACACACACACACACACACACACACACACACACACACACTCAAATTTGGTGTATGATTTTTAAGGAGTGAACATTTATCCTGAAATCAAGTCCCACTTGCCTAACCACAATCAAAACAAAACTTTAAACCTAACGTGAAGATGTAAAGATATTGGTTTGGGTTTATTTTGCAACACCAGTGGCACAGTGGCTAGCAAATGTTAGCATGCTAACATGCAAAATTAACATTGTGAAAATGGTAAACATTATACCAGGTTTAGCATCAGCATGTTAGCATTATCATTGTGAGCATATGAGCTTGCCAACGTTAGCATTTAGCTCAAAGCTCTGCTATGCCTATCTACAGACTCACAGAGCTGCTAGCATCACTGTAGACTCTTGTTGATGAATGATTCCCAGGGTGCTTAACCTTGGTGACAAATTCATTCTGTTTCATGTGACTGCTTCACAATAAAAGCCACCCCGGCTGGCCACTTGAATGCATTTAATGTGAAGCAGTAGCAGTAGGAAATGTTTTCATTTTGCATTAGCAGTACTTCAATACAGTTCTGATGAGGAGAATGAACAGTGAACACTGAGGCTGATATCAATGAGACACAAGTAAAAACAGTAACATTGGATTAAATGCATACATTGTTTCTTCTGAATCCCTTGTATGTATGAAGGCAATTTGAATCCAGCACGGGAATGGCGGAGTCCAGTGCTCAAGACTAACGGCGTCCCGTCATCCCGTCATCCCGTCATCCCAGGGACAGTAGAAAATGTGTTCAGGATGAACAGAGATCTTCCCGCCTCCGGGACGAATGGGATTTTATATATAATTATTATTTTATTTATTTATTTTAAACTATCGCTCAGCAAATGACAAACTGAATTAACAAAGCACATTTTCTCATGCATACCACTATCACTGGCTGGCTACTCAGTGTGAGTGAAATGTTCCTGCGGTAATGGTCCATCTATCTGCTCAGTCACAAACAGCTTGCTGGTAGGACCTTGCAAATATGTTGCACTGGTTAAACAAAACACAGCGCTACCCTGGCTGTGTGTGAGCATATTAGCTAAAGCATACATTTAGACAATTTCAACATATTATTTTAGTTTTCTGTTATAATTTAAGCCTTAAACACTTATTAAACATAGCTTGTAAGTGGACAGTAGTAATGCACGGATTGCACCGTGGATAATCTGCGGATCAGTCGGGTCATAAAAAATTACATTCTGATTAATAGTGGATGGGTCACAGGTGGTGAAATAATACATCATTAATGAGGAAAATATTAATTACATTCCCTAAAATGTGAACATAGCAGAGAGCAGAGCAGAGCAGAACAATGGGGAATACTAAGAAATATAGAGACACCAGACAGCATACATAGTGCACTACATAAATATGAAACTATATTGCAAAGGCACAGTTTACCATGGAAACATTTACAATTACTGAAAACAGCATCTCTAATCTAAGTAATCTAAGTAACTTGTCAAAGAAAACACTCATACATCAACAGGTACGGATCTAGTGATTTGGGGGCCCTCTGTCCTGTTTTACAAAGTAAAGAAACAAAATTTTGATTTTGGGATGGTTTACATTCACTTCAGGATGGTTAAAATAGTTTTTCAGGACAGTGCCGGGACAGTGGTGAAAAAAGTTAGTTTGGAGCCCTGGTGGAGTCTGCCACTAACAATGAGACCTAGTATACAGAGGGGTAATTAAATACACTGAGCAACTATTGCTGAAAAAAATGCTGACCATACTATCAAAAACAGGGTTTGATTTCATGAAAATCTTAGGGATTTTAACTTAAACTTCTGTGACCCTAATCTTAAAGCATACTATAACCTAATCATGACCCCAGTGCTTCAACCCAGCCATTGGCCCAGATAAAACCCTGCACTGATTCTTTTTTTTTTACCACATACCTCAAACACAAACAGATAAAGACCATTGACATTCTACACTCAACCCTCTGGCTTAGATCTACATTGCTGCTTCAGCTGTATTAGCTCACACCGTGTAAATGTGTCTCATGGAAAAAGTCAAGAAACAGGTCGGCTCTGACCTTGGCCCTCAGGGTGCCATCTGGGTAATGCTATTTAGCTGCTTTGATCAACGGCGTGCAGATAGGGGGCTGAGTGTTTGCCTCCAGCCCTGTAAGGGAACCATTGCTCAGAAGTGTGGGGGAAACGAATGGTTCAGACAATACAATTAAGAGATCACCTTATGGAGATACCCAGCGCATAGATGAACTGAGCCACCTCTGGCTGCGCACAGCATGAATTCTGTCAGAAAACATTTGGTTAACAGCAGGAGTGTGAACATCACAGGTGTGTGAGGTCCAAAATGTTGCCACATGCACTGCCAGAATGAATTTTAAAAGCCTTATTAATGTGCGTCTTTATATCACTGGATGCATGTCAATATTCTGCATTGGATGGATTTTGAATGTTAAAAAGCATAAATGCAAGGTTTTGACGGATTGCAAATGAAAAGGTGGTGTCAGTGGACTGTCAGTAAGTAGCTGTGCCCTTGGTGAGGGGTCGGAATACAATCTACTACTGGTATGCTGCAGACTTTCTTTCAAATCCATTCCAGCACTCAGTTATTGTGTAAGACATTTATTATGAAGACACACACAGATACACACAATTACCTTGCGAGGCAACCACCAGTGGTTCAGACCAATCAGCATCCTAGAACTGCTGGCAGCTACAGGTGTGGTTAAGGTGTGACAGGAGTGAGAAGCGATAGCCCGTGATAGATAGAGATCAACAGATGGTTCATCCAACCACCAGCCAAGTATTTTAAAATGCCTGCCCTTTTTCAAACTGTTTCTAAGGACAACTTTTCAGATGGTTCTGTGTAACAAACCATCTGGCATGTTACGTTAACACAGATGGAAGTTGCCAGCTCAAATCCCTGGACTTGCTGGGAAAATGGGTGCGTGTACAGCAAATCAGTAACCTTCTTACCCCTTTTTTGGGAAGTTGGCCTGTTGCTCAGTTTCCCTGTTAAGTGATGAAACCATAGACATTAGCATTCATTATGCTGCGTTCACATGGATTCAGGTAGACAACAGACGGTAGGCGGAAAACACCATCTGGATGGAAAAACCAACAGACAAACAAACAGATGTTGTATTTGTTTACAAAGAATGGAATAAAATATACTGAATTAAATTATTTTGTCTGTTATTTAATGTAATTATTCTAGTAATGCATGTAGATACAAAATGCAGCTTTCTCTTAAAATTCTATTGCAAACTTAAAATTAATGTTAAATTCCCTCCAAAATGTAAGGTAATTCATTCATTTCCAACATGGACAGTGCAAGGAGAACTGTACTTGGTGTACCCCTTAAAATGATTAGTTTCTCATTGTCCAGATTGCCCATGTTTTCTTCTTGTGTGAGGGAGCTAACATCCGGTCGTAAATTCCGTCGTGGAGGGCAGCAAAAGGTTAAAAAATTTTAACTTTTCTATTGTGACCATTGCCGGTATTCTCTGCCGGCCTCACCTAATTTTACTGTCCTTTACTTATCCACTAAAATGATATCCGGATTGCTGTCTACCATCTGCCTGAATCCATGTGAATGCAGCATTATGTTTATGACCAGCATAATCATGAAACTGAGAATACAACAACTGGCAGCATCTGTAAAGCTAAATGGAAAATATTGTTAAGTGATGGAGTCATGCAGTTTTAATGGCACCTGATTTGGATTTAGTTTGTCACATTAGTCATTTGATTTTGTTAGATTTAGTGAAGTTATAGTCAATAAAAATGGAAGACATTTTAGTGCAGTGTTTTGTGTAATTTTCGTTGTACATTCTTCATTTTTGTGTCTTGTAGGCATTCTGAGGCTACAAGTTGTTGCCATCTTTGATGTGTACACTTGCCATGTTTATGTGGTATTGGGAAGTCATGTTTGTACCAGACAATCCAATAGACTTACTGTTCTTCAAAAAACAGTTGTCACTCCCAACCT
Organism: Thunnus maccoyii; assembly: GCF_910596095.1. NCBI lineage: Eukaryota > Metazoa > Chordata > Actinopteri > Scombriformes > Scombridae > Thunnus > Thunnus maccoyii. The sequence goes on along the minus strand of NC_056546.1, from coordinate 25,370,637 downwards.
GTGGCTGTTTGAACATACAGTAGCAGCTCACTCACTGTCATTTTTGCTCACATGGCATTATTGCATTATTGCTATCTGTGGTCTCCACTGTGAAGCAGTGTATTCTCAATTGTTCACTAAAATGCTATTAAAGTCCAGATAAAGGAGGTGGTTGGAAGGGTATTACCCATAGAGTCCAGTGGAGGGCTCCGCCTGTGCTTATAGAACTAGGGTTACAATATCGTAACCTTCATTTTAGTCCGATGCAGTTGGTGACCTATTAACTCATACACCAGAAACTGAACAGATTTAACTACATGTTTTGCATGTACAGAGCTAAAGGACCTCCAAATTGGAGGGGCTTACCCTCAAGTTGTCTGTCGTGTGTCTGCACATGGCAGAGACCATAGAAAGAAACTAAATGGTGTGAGGTTGACAACAGGAGTGCATTACTTTATATTTTCATAAAACTAAAAAGGGCAGACGTGGTGAGTCCAGGCAGAGACATGAGCGGTGCGTGACTGTCTGTATGGCTGCAATTAGGGGAAAAATTAGCATTGCTTATTTCCTGGCTTCAGGGTGCTGAATGAAGTGAGAAAGTCTGAATGATTCAGGCGGCCCAGAGTTGTATATGGATGCTTAAACATACCAGGGATTACAGATATTTACAGTTTCAGGGTCCAAAGTGAGCTGCTATCAAGGGACCCAGAATGTCAAGCAGCATGCAGTGTTTGGAGTTATTTTGTACAGATATACCATGAAAATCCTGCAAAATTCTACTGTGTCTTTTAACTACAGTATGGCACTACCCACTACAAACTGAGCGGATCCTTACAGTATGTGTTATTAACTGGAATTCTGCATGTGTGTCACATGACAATAAATTAATGAGGAATGGGCGTGGATGTATGAGGCATGAATCTCCCCATCACAAATGTTTCACATTTTTCAGGTGCAACAAGGATTAAGCTGCATGCATAAAAATACTCGCCAAATACACACACACACACACACACCCCACTCCGTTTGCCAGGTATTTCCTTACAAATTAATCTGGAGCCTGTTTTTGATGGTGGTAGGTATTCTTATGGAAATTACATAATTAGACTAAATTAGAGGCCCCAGGGCCCTTAATTGTGTCACAGAGATTTGTCTCAGCTGTGAAATTTCCCTTTTAACGGAAGCTCAAATGAGGTGCAAAACTGCCGTCTTTCTCTCCAGCCAGATAAAAGCCTCTGATTGTCAAAATGACATTTCACAGACAGCTCATAGCTGTGAAATTATGGGACTGTTCACCATTTTGTTCTTAAAGGGACACTAAACTGTTCTCAAACAAATCATTTGCTTGATCCTATACAGTAGTCATATGTCTATCAGTTACTCTCTGTCATTATCAATATTATAGTACATGTATGTATATTGAACAATTATATGTTAAACTATCTGTTTTTTGATGATGTTTTTTAGATTTATAACCTTGACCAAGCCTTTTTGTACTGATTGAATGTAGCTTCAATAAATGTGTGTTGTCCACCTCTGAACAGGTATTCAACCAACATCATAGACCACAGCTACATCATCACTTTCTTCACCACCTGTTTCATTCTGCCCCTTGGAGTGATATTCTTCTGCTATGGAAAGCTCCTGCGGAAGCTCAGGAAGGTCAGTATGAGTTCGTACAGGACACACATTGAAAGAAGAAGAAGACATTTCTGATTTCACACTTGCGTTACAGAGCCATCTCCACACTCTGTGCCAGAGCCATAGAAAGTTCTATAATAATCTTTCTGTCATTGGTGAAAACATCAGAAACATCAGACTCAAGTAGCATGCTAATGCAAGGATTATAATAATTGTGATCCACGTTGATTTACTTTGCTGAAAATATTATGCTAATTTGGCACTTTTATTACAGTACATATCAGGTCCAGTGTTTCCCCTAGGTTGAGTGCTCTGGCCTGGCGGGGGGTGGGGGTGGGGGGGATGATTAGCAGCCACACACTGTAGTCTGTACTGTACATTTACTGTCAGATTGACAATTTACTAACTAATGACAACTAACGTTAAAAGTAAAGTTAGACTTTGCTGTCTGCTTCCCGACTCATTTTAAAAAAGAGAAGAGAGAGAGAGAGCACCAGCGAGAGAGAGAGAGCGAGAGAGAGAGAGAGAGCAGCAGTGGTCGCGCAAGCTAGAGAGTGAATGAAGAGAGGAAGCGCTGGTAGCGAGCTAGCCGGTGAATCATATCAATAAAATGTTATTTTCTGATTGTTTCACTGCGGTTATGTTCTGAAGGACAAATAAACATGCCCACACCCCCACACCCCCACACACCTCTGCTCAACCCTACGACTGAACGCCTGATTTGGTCTGAATACGGCCTTACTGCTAACCTTTTCCTCTGCTCTGCTCACATTCACCGTTACTTTTCTGACGCTCGCTCTCTCGCTTAACCACTCACATACTGCCCAGAAAGAGATTTGGTTCTGAGATGTGTATTCTCTGCGAACATCTACGACTGAAATTCCAGCAAAATATCAACAGCTCACTTTGCGCTGCTTCATTTTAATGAACCTCTCATCTGTTGCGCCTCTCCTCCCACCTGTGCGCCGTGCACACTTCTCTCAGCAACAAAATACCACACAGACAGGAAAAGTGAAATTCAAGTTTCTGGAAAATACCAAACAATCAGAGCACTGCTTGCTGTGGTTGTTACACCTCCATGAAAATAGGGCCCTAAAATCTTAGTTAAATCAACAGTAATAGGGAGAAGTGTCAGGTTATAATGGCTGCGTTGTATATCTCCATGAATATGATTGGATGTTATCAGTCTGCTGACAGCCACACAGCTGGTGAACAAGCCATTGATTGTGAAGCATGAATGAAACAGCTGAAGCGAATTAGCTAATGCAAGTGCGAACTTAGTGCTCTGCTGTAACTAACTGCTCCAGAAACCATTAAATTAGGGTAGCTGGTCACCTGCCTAAAAAAACAGAAACTCATTACTTTGGGTAAAATGGAGTGTTTCAGTTTCAATGGTAGTCTTAGCTTTGTTTCGAAGGCTCAGCCCTAATAATGATAAAATGATGGGAAACACAAACTATATATTTAAACATTCTTATTTTTAACATTTTATATAATAAAATAATTGTTATATCAGTCTTAAAAACATGTAATTGTTCAGTCTTAATATATGGCCTGTCTATTAAGTAACAAAGAACTGTACAGCCTGTCATTGTTTCCTCCAGGTCTCTCATGGTCGTTTGGCCAGTGCCAAGAAGCCTGAGCGGCAGGTGACCCGTATGGTAGTGGTGATGATTGTGGCATTCATGGTGGGCTGGACACCATACGCAGCCTTCGCCATACTGGTCACAGCTCATCCGACCATTGAAATCGATCCCAGGATGGCTTCAATCCCTGCCTTCTTTTCCAAAACAGCCACTGTCTACAACCCAATCATCTATGTCTTCATGAACAAACAGGTAACTTTTCATTTTAGAGCCAAAAGAATTGCAAATTTATTTCAGCCAATGTAAATTATTCTACTTGATTCTGCCTTTTGCCTAGTACCAAACTAGTTATTGCGGTGTAGAGGGTAGGTAGCAAAGATACATCTCTACTTGTATGCAGCAGATAAAAGCTGCTGCAGAATATTAAGATGTTTTTTCTTTTGTTACTGGGTGTTAGCCTGTCTCTCAGTAATGCATGGTGCATGTATAAATGAAATGTGAAATCCAGAGAGTACAATTGTCCATGCATGGCTCTGTTAAAAAATACATTAGCCACCTATGGTACGCTTGTGAGGCTTGCAATTGTAGAAGACCAGTGACTGCTGACATTTTTTTCATGCCATTTACTTTGTTTAATTTTACATCGTGCTGTCAAGCTTGTTTTCTCAATGTAAGCGAGACACACACTATTTTACTCCTTTCACACATGACATGGTATTTCTGGTTTACAGCCCTGTCCACATGTCTCTAGGCTCATTTTAAGCTATTTTTTGATAGTGTAAGCCACAGTGCAGTCATGTTGGTAGTTTTCCTGTGAAACAATCCTTCTTTATTGAAAGTAACAGTTTGCCTTTTTTCTGTTTTGAGCTGACATTTGCCTCCCATGATGGTTTCTGAGTTAATTATAGTGTGACACCAAAGATGTAAATGACTGGATTGAAGGTCTATTAACTGGCAAGTGTCACATCCTAACTACACTCTTAATTAATGCTTTATTTAAGGCAGCTATCCCAGAAAGGTCAAGTGGTAATGCCTATACCCACATAGATAATGTAAGCATTGACTGTGAGACATATCTTGCACACGAGCCATGGCTGTGTCCAATTCAATGAAGGCCATTATCAATAAAATAAAACATAAATTAGCTTATCCTATTTATTTTTAATCATTTCTAATTGTAGAATATTCACAGTCGGTGTATTTTTTTGATAGTGTGCAGTGTAAAATAGAGCTGCAACTAATGATTATTTTCATTATGGGTTAATCTGTTGTTATTTTCTCAATTGATCAATTAGTCCATAAAATGTCAGAAAATGGTGAAAATGGTGAAAAATGTCTATCCCTGTTTACCAAAGCCCAAGGTGACGTCTTCAAATGTCTTGTTTTGTCCACAACCCAAAGATATTCAGTTTTTCTGTTATAGAAGACTAAAGAAACCAGAAAATATTCACATTCAAGAAGAATCAGAGAATTTGGACATTTTTTTCTTAAAAAATTACTCAAAACGATTAATTATCAAAATAGTTGGAAATTAATTTAATAGTTTGCAACTAATCGATTAACCACTGTGGTTCTAGTAGCTTTACCTCTACACACACAGAAAATATCACCTGTAGAGTGGAGACATAAGAACCTACCAAGACTACTTTCAACACTGTGAAGACAAACTCTAAGACAAGTATATCTTATAGTCTCTGTGTTGCTTAAATTCAGACAGTGAACAACACTGTTTTGCCACACTCTGTGCTTCTTCACCTCCCCTTTACTTTGACTATAGCATGCTGTAATATGAATCACATGGATTTAATATGCTCTAAGTGATTATGTCCACCTTATCCTTGATCTGTTCATGCATGCTGACAAAAGAACATTGTAAGGCCAAATGTTTGGAGCAATTAAGTTGGATATCAAAGACTATGTCTTGGTGGTTGAGCTGGCAACTGATATTCATCACATGCACACAAGTCGGTGACTTGCTGTAACTACACTTATAGTAAGTGGAGGAAGAGATTTAGAGGGGCTAAATCAGTAACAATTAAGGTGCAAATAATTTTAAGTTATTTTCAGAGCTTAATCAAGCAAAATTCACATGGAGTGATCTTATTCAGAAGCTCACCAGCCCATTCTTTATAGATGCCCCTGACTGGCTGCTGTACACCTTAAACTCCAGCCAAAAAGGTTCCTGTGTGAAGAAATAGAGCCCACAGTGTCATCACGCAAAACATTGATGCCCTGCGGGGCTCACTGCTTCTAGAATGCTGGACTCACCAACGTTAGATCTTAGTGTCTGTGATAAACATGATCATACTGTGTCCAGTTTAGTGATGTCACATCTGTTCTCCAGTTTTCTTTACCTCTTGGTGCAGTTTTGAGCCACCAATGTGCAAAGTTTTCCTTTGAAGTCTTTAACAATCTTTTAATGTTAACATGTATTCCTCCATCTACACAGTGTTGATTATACATGACAGGTTTTATTATTTCAACAGGATTTTTCACCGTCCTGCCAGTATAGCAAACATTAAAACTGACATGAGCAAATTTGAGACTTGCCTACAGTACACTTTAAAGTGATCTATTTTTATATAAAGTAATACAAGTCCCACTATATGTATATGTGCTTGGAAAGACTCCCAGATCAGACTTTCCTTGCCAGAGAACTGCATGCAGTCTGCATGACCATCTGACTGCCCCACTTCTGAGCTGCACTCACTGTTTAAATGGGTCAGCCAGTGTCACCACTAAGACATCGACTGGATGTAAGTAAGGACAGCTAGCAGGCACATTCTGGTTTGAGCAGAGCTCCCGCTGCTTAAGCTTAACTGCTAGTGCTTATAGAAATCAACTGACCTCTACTGCTTGATCGTGACATCTCTCTCACTCAGTCTCGCTCTCTCTCTGTAAGTTACATAACAAGGAAAGGTGAACCAGAGTCTTAGGGGATTTCCATGATGCATGACTACAGCTACTTGTTGTAGCAGTTTTAGAGAGAGGCAGCCAACTGGGATCTCTCAGGTCAAAAGGTTTCTAAGGTGAAAGAACATTTAAGAAATATCCATTTATCACATCTACTAGTATTATTTAAATCCCATTTCACATTAGGCTTACACAGCCTTTGCTCTCTCAATACCACACTGCTGGATCAATAGGAAAGGCAAAGCAGAGATCTAAAAATAAAGCACGTAAGAAAATTAAGTCTGAACTGGTTTGACAAGATTTACTTAGAAAATAAATAAATTGATGTTTTGACACTAGGGCCTTGATGTGACAGGAAAACTTTATTGACCCATTTTGAGAAGATATACTTCTTCTACTCCCTCTACTTCTGCTGGCATATATCAAGTTTTGTAAATCTCAGAGCGCTTATACAATCACACAATAAAAAACACGATCATTAGAAAACATTACAGTGCTTCAACCATTTACAGTACTTGCATAGGTACATGAATGTACTAGAAGCACTCCAGGGTTTCCTGAGGGAAGAGAATGTTACTCTTTGACTCTTCATGCTCACATTTTATCGGATGACTCAGTGAATAAGACAAGTGGCCTTTTGCGCCACAAATCGATTTAGCCCAGAGATTATGGAAACACATCATTTCACCATTTCAAAAGGGCTGCAGCTTCACATGAAAGATCTTTACTGTCTGAGGAGAGTTGTGTGATTGGTGAAGACGTTAGAAAGCTCGAGATCGTCATTAGAAGTGGCTGTTAAGAGAGAAATATTTACAGTTCCGTCACATCCCAAACCTGTATTTCACAAAAGCACTAATGGCTGATGGGAGGACGGCCATAGTAATGCACCGAGCAGACAAGCACAAATGGGCTTAAAACATTATGTCCTCAATGCATATGTCCTTGGAATATTTTTCATAGGATGAAAAGGTGGAATATACTATAAGCACTGTGTTCCTTTGCATAGTTAATAGGTTTATAATGGATTGCAATTCACCAATCCATTACTGTCAGAAAGCAAAGTGATGTTATCATAATCGCTGACAGCTGAATACAGCCATACGATTGCGACCACTTTCTTGTAGTACAACCCCCCTCACCTGAACCTTGCCCATTATGGCAGCAATAAATGGGGAGAGCTGTGATACCAGGAGCAAAACGAACGAAGACCTTGAAAAAATAAAGGCTAGATGAAAATGAGCCACCAACATGGCTGGATGAAGTCACTATGGTCTAGCCGAGGCAAAAACGATTCCTCCTCAGTCTCCTTGTGTATGTATGTAACCTGCCACCCCTAAACACTCATAGCATGCACACAGTTCATGACAACATTTAAAGGAAAATTCCAGTATATTTCAACCTGGTGGCCATTGTAACTCTTCTTACTTTGCACTTGCCACTTCCATTTTAGAGATTTGGGGAAACAAGGGCTTTTGCAAAACATATATCGTATATCACGGAAAGCTGTGCGAGCCTCCTACAAGCTTCTCAAATGTCTTAAAAAAAAGTGAAAAATGGCACGTTGGTCACTTGGCCCAGTTGGTCATCCAGCTTTGATAACAGACAGAACAGAAACTCATTGGTCTGTGGGCGTTGAAATGTTAACAGAAATTGAAGCCAATCAAGTTTGAACCCAGTGAGTCCATATTAAACAATCTAAGGTATGCTGACACAAAATTTCAAGAGTTTTATATATCCAAATTTCAGCAACAGGATTTCTTTTAACATCACTATGGTGACTTCTGCTTGTGGTGATACATACAGTATAGTTCCCTCTGTTTGAAGACTTTTGGTTTGGTTGGTTTAGAATAAAAATGACCAGGAATGATCATTGTGATATCCATTGCATGCTTACTGTATGCATATGCTTACATTTATCATGGCATTGTAGTGATATCATTTATATGGTTGCTTCAGCAGGCCTAATAGCGGTGTTGAAATCTGTCTCACTACCCTTATGAATCTCTACAGTTCAGTTTTAAACTGCTCTAAAGAGAAGATGTGTATGTTCAGGGTAACTGTGTTCCAGGCTATTCATTTTCCATTAAAATGAAAGTTTATGATTCTGTGTGTTGGAGTGTTTTAAAAGTGATGTTTTTAAAGAAGATGTTTTTCACCAGAAAGGATTTTAACTTTTAAAGCCTACAACATCACCATAGCACCATTGTGTTTTCATGACAAGAGAGGGTAACAGAGAGGTTTTTACATCACTTTGAAAAGCATTACTGGTTAAAGTTAGGAGACTTTGAGTTAAATTAAACAGGTCATTAAGGGTCAGGAATCATGATTTCTCCCCAGGGCTTCACAGAGTGGCAGTTTCAACACAGAAAAACGTCAATTAGTGTTTTTAGACTTAAAGTAATGTGGAAACCAATGATTGTGGTGCTATTAGTGAGGACAGGCTGAAAAAGGCTGTGGTCTTCTAAGAACAACTGTTGACTTGATTGTCACTGCCATTGTGTTCGTATGTGTGTCTGAGAGCGCAATGCCCTCGAAAATGGTGACTGATTCTTTGATTATTAACAGTTGAAATGTGTTTTACCACTAAAAATGATATTTTGGATTTACTGATTTTATGCACACAGCTCAATGCACGTATTATTTTTTCAAAGGACATATTTGCACATCCAGCTATCTCAGATGCAAGTGCGTTGAAAAGTATAACTTCAGTCTTGAGAGAGGAAGAATCCGCACACTCCTCTTGCTCACCATCACAATTTATTGATTGTTTCAGTCTCTCTGGACTTTCATAAAGATAAGCAGCAAACTCTATTTTTATCATTTTTAATTGATAATGTGTTTCGGCTGATGTATACTTGGGCTTTCTTTCTTTAATCTTTGTTCTTTCAATTGTAGTTCAGGCTAAATACATTCCAACACTCGTATTCTTAAAATCTGTGATTTAATATTAGTAGAAGTGATTTTAAAACAGTGCCAGCAATCATAATGCTTATCCTAACATGCACATTTTTAACAAGCAAGTAAAATACATTTTGGTAGAGAATTTGTCAATTCTGGTAAATGCAAAACAAGGAAATCCTATGAAACTAGCATCTAGATCTCCTTTATACCCACAAACATACTCTCTCTGCACCTGCCTCTGTCTTTCACAGTCTGTCATATTCAGCACACAGATGTTGTATAATTTCCATGGCTGTTATGTAAGGATAACCTCAACTGTTGTTACTGTGTGTCTCCATAGTGACATGCTCAGTCAGTCTGAGGCATTTCTCCAATATGATCTTGATATTTAGACACATCTTTCATTTGTTTCTATATGCGGATGTCTCTCATTTTTCTATGACTCACTCTGTGTTGAGTATTTTGTCACAGTAGTTAATTGCTGACGTCGACAATGCAGTCTCGCCAGAAATGCGGCCACATTATAATATGTATTAATGAAGCATTTCACTTACCTTGGAGGGACAGACAAAATGGTCTGGTCAGAGAATTCAGAAGTCTTTAGTCTTCAGATAGTAGTATCCAAGAGCAGCAAAATATTCCCTTCTTAGCATGCGATACATTTGGAATGAACTGCAGTCAATGAATAAAACCGCTGTAATAGAAGACTGTTTGCGCTAATAAATGGGGAAACTCCAACACTCGGCCGACCAGAATGGCATTGTATGTCAGTTCCTTATAACATGCACATGACTTGATTAATGTAGTTTGGGTTAAAAGCAACCAACATTCACAGTTAGAGACAGGAAGCAGACAGCAGTCTCCAGTGTCAAAGTCAGATGTGTTAAAGGATAAGGCTGGTAATTTTCTATGTTTTCCTTTTTGTCAACAAATCTTATGTGCAGAGCCAAACCAACAATGAATTGATGTATTTAGAAGTATTGTGTAAATCCAAAGCCTGATATATCTTATTCCTCTGTGCTGTAGACCTCTGTTGTTGTCCAAAAACTATTGAAAACACATCAATGAGCCACACCACTGCACTGGGTGACATGTTCCTTCACCCTGAAGATTACAGGCGCATTAGTTTGTGGAGAAACGGTTCCCAAGACGAATAACAGTAATCATGTTTGTACTTGGATTAAAGTTTTTTCCACAATTTGGCATTCAAACCCAATTGTTTTTTTGTTTTTTTTTCAAACTTTTTATCCCACCGTACTAGCACTGTGCGTACATGTTCTGAACTTCATGCAGAGTCAAAGGTGCGCACACCCACTTCGAGGTCAGTGGTGAAGAGGAAGCTCTCCCTATTGGTGGGACATGTGTGAGGCATACATGATCTGGGATCATTAGGGAAATTATGGGTCTTATTTGCATTAGGGGAGGCCTGGAGTCAGGCCGGGAGCTGTGACACACTGGTTTCCCTCTCCCTGGCCTCCCATGCTATTTCCACTGCGGCTTGAGCTGATTAAACGTCTTGGCTGCACTGACCTAAATTCTTTATATTTACCTCAGAAGACCCTTGCATTAGCCAACCAACTGTTTTTTTCCCATCCCTATAGTCCTTCCTATGCAATGAACATTCTCTTGTTTGTGTATAAAAGTTCCTTTTCTGTATATAAGGAAACTATGTTTTAAAACAGCCATCCTGTTCCCAGCTGTAATCCCTCTGAGCAGACCTACTAGAAACAATGACAGAGGGGTTTTTTTTGCCAGAGACTTGTTCTGGTTAGATAAACAGCCTCTAATTGCATTTAATCTGTGTTCAAGTAAGGCATTTGGAACAATTACGTTGGTATGTATACCAAACAGCTGTTGTGTGGATCCTTTTTTTTCTCACATCTCTCAAAGATCTAATGGAGTTGGTTCACCTCGCTGGTTAGAGAGATAATAAGATAAGCACTGCATTAACTTATGCACAGGTTTGTATCCAGGCTTCAACTGTTACAGAAATAACAGCGTAAAAATCAATTTAGATTTCATTAAAGTTAAAAGGCTTTCGTTAAAGTACCAGATTTCCATTTTGTATTACTGCGACATTATGGGTGCTGTACTTTTACGATCTCTGCCTCACAGATCACCTTAACCAGATCCACCTCAAATTTGATCAGAAAAGCCTTAAGACCTTGATGATGCGATATTGAGAAGCTTATGATTTTTTATTGAACACTGTTGCCATGGCGATGCGGTGAATTTCGATGTTTCAACATGAGAAAACTGTTGTAACACAACTCCACATTTTCAGATCTTTCCAAAATTTCACAGGTTTCATTAGAGTCCTGGTCTGAAGACATGTACAGGCCAATACTCATAGTGCCACCTACTGGCAACAGAAAGTTATCGGCCTTATACTTTTACAAACTACTCCTAGCAAATTAACCAGATCCATCTCACATTGGGTCAGAAAAGTCTTAAGACCTTGATGATGCTTAATAGTTAAGCCTCTTTTAACGGACTCTCACACCTCACATGCATCGGAGGGAGCGGCTGCCATGGTATAGCTACTGGAGGTTGGTTGACATGGCTCTGAAATTTCAGGATTATCAGACACTGTGTGAATGGGTAAAATATTATTTCCTGTGTACATTATGTTGCTGCATATCAAATGTAGACCACACACTTTAAATTTCATGTACATCAAAGGAAGTTTTACATATGCCTTGCTTCCTGTTGCCAGTGGGTGGTGCTACACAAATGGGTCATTAATGCAGTAATACATTTAGTGGAGGTTGCTTGACATGCACATGAACTTTCATAAATATCGGACATTGCACGAAGGAGTTAAATATCACTTCCTGTGTCCACTATGTCACACTAGAAAACACCCACTAATTATGCATCATGTTGCTGTATATCATGTGAAGACATGTAAACCATGAAAATTTCAAGTTTGTCACATAGGGCTGACTTCCTGTTGTCAGTTAGTGGTGCTATGACTATGAATAAAATTGTGTGTAGAAGTCATCAGGCCTTGACTCTTATCAAATGTGAAATTTAAGATAAATCTGATCATGTGGAGTTAAGTTATAACAACTTCTTCTTTCATAATGGACATACACACCGTTCGATGAAAACTCAAAAGCTTCACTATTTAGCATCATCAAGATTTTACAACTTAGCTGACCTAATTTTAGATGGATCTGGTTAACCTGCTAGGAGTGGTTTGTAAAATTATGGGGCCTACAACTTCCTGTTGCCAGTAGATGGTGTATGAGTATGATTCAATATTGGCCTGTACATGTTCTCAGACTGGGACTCTTATCAAATGTGAAATTTAGGAAAGATCTGATGATGAGGAGTCATGTTACAACAGTTTCTTTTTTCTTGTTGAAACATTGAAATTTGCTGCATGGCCATGGCAATGGCATTTAATGAAAACTAACAAGCTTCACAATATAGCATCATCAAGATCTTAAAGCTTTTCTGACCAAATTTGAGGTGGATCTGGTCAACCTACTTGGCAGAGGTTGTAAAAATAAAGCACCTGTAACTTCCTGTTGCCAGTAGGTGGCGCTATGACTATGACTCAATATGGACATGTAGATGTGTTCAGGCTCTTATCAAGCAAGAGAAATTTGGGGCAGATTGGACAATGTAAAGTCAAGTTACAACAACTTCCTGTTTCATGTTTTGGGCAAAATTCACTGGCATGCCACATCAAGGGCGTTCCAAAAAACTTAAAAGCTTCACAATTTAGCATCGCAAAGGTCTTTAGATGTCACCTATGATTAATAAATTCTAATGCTGAGCAAGAGCAGTGTGCGGGATCTTCCTTTCTCAAGACACAAGTAATATACAATGGGACAAAACATTTTAAAATGATATTCATTTAGTGTGTCTGTAGACACTAAGACTAAGCAAGTAAGTGAAAATGCAAGGCAGTTCCTTTTTGCATCCATTAAAGCATTAGTAAGTTTGACATTTTGCTTACTTGCCAAGAGTAAGGATAAGAGGATTGATACCATTCTCATGTCTGTGGAGCAGGAGCCAGGAGCTTTGCTTAGGATAAAGACTGGAAGCAGGGGGAAAAAGCTAATCTGGCTCCGTCAGAAGATAAATAATATGTCTACAGTAGACTATCAACGCCTTAAAAACTCACTAATTAACACACTTTATCTCTTTTTTATTCCATATACAAATTGACAAATTACACTGTGTAACTCTCTCTAAAACAACAAATTCTCATTTGTACATTTCTGTTTGCAAACCGATCAACCAATTAGGACATAACGTGTTAATTAGTGAGCTTTAGAGGTGCTGTAAGTTGTATTTTATAACTTTAGACAGAGCCAGGCTGGCTGCTTCCAGTCTTTATGCTAAGCTTAACTACAGTAAGCTAACTGCCTACCTAATGCCTTTCTAGCTTCACACTTAACACACACACAAGTGGTATCGATCTTCTTATAAGTGTACTTCAAAATGTATAAACATGGTCCCTAAATATTGTAAATGAAAATCATTTTAATCAAGCTAACTGCCTGTAATTCTCTTGATTTCTGTCCAGTTCAGGAAGTGCCTAATCCAGCTCTTCACCGGCATGGGCACCATCCCAGACAGCAACATTAACCAGACGTCAGAGCGACCTGGAATTACTGCTGAGAGTCAAACAGGAGAAATGTCAGCCATTGCGGCCCGCATCCCTGTGGGTGGTACAGCGTCGCCCAGGTCTGATGACTCCCCAACCGACTGTGGCTCCTTTGCCCAGCTCCCCATCCCAGAGAACAAAGTGTGTCCAATGTAACAGTAAACCTCCTCCCAATACGTGTTCTGTTACTCTGTCCTCTGACCCCCAGAGTCCGCATTAACCTTCTGTAATCTAGCCACAATGTGTTTCAGAAACTGTATGGACTTGAACAGAATTTGAAGTGTTTGTTTTTTTTATTTGTTGGGGAGTACAGTGTGAGGAACAGAAGGTCAAAGAAAGGTTTGAAGGGTTTTAATAGTTGATGATTCTAGCACTTTTTATATTTTATTTGCAAGAGTAATTCAGGACACAAAACATCAAATACAAAAGAAGTTTTGTGCTTCAGCATGTTGCAGTAGATTGTTCAATAATTGATTAAAATAAGCACAACAGAGAGGATGAGAAGGAACTGTATAGACAGAAATGCTCAGAGCTTTACCCAATAGATATCTTGTAAATATTTGCTTGTTGGATACTCCTCCATCCTTCGAAGAATATCTTGGATGATCTCTTGACCATTACTGCACACCTGCTAGTGTGTCACATTAGAGGGCACTTGATCCGACTTGATAGCATCTGCCGTCATGTCCCCATGAAAAAAGAGACTGCTAAAATCGCAAACTTTGACACCAGTTAGTTGAGGGCTAGCCAGTGTTTTTCACATACCACAATGCATCCAAGCCTTTCATCTCGTCCTTGCCTTCTCCTTTGAAGCCCTGTGATGGAGCCTGGAGAGAAAGCATTGTTTTCCTATGCTGTTTCAGTACTTTGCTTTGGCAGCGCATTGTCATTCATCTCCACTCCGCAAGAGGACGGAGCAGTCTTCTGAATTTGGATACTTTTATTTTAGTGTATCCTGTGTAGACTAGTTTGGGTCAAAGCTTTCATCTTTAGAGAAGATGGTCAATGGGACTCGGAGATGCCAGTCTCCTATTGCCTATGCTGCTGATGTAGGAGGACAACATATTTATGAAGTGCCAACAGGGGATCAGCAAGCACACAACCACAAGCAACACAGTCACATCTATACACACATACACACACACACACACAATCACACACACATGTACACACACACACATTCGGACTGCAATGCACTGCCTGTATTGTGATAAGCTCTCTATAGGCACTGTGAAGATGATACAATGCATCAATAAATATCGTAGCACAAGAGTGGCTTAGCTAAGTAGCCATGTACAAAAGCAATGAGTATTCCCATCATAAGCACAGGTCAACAGCAATATTAAAGCTAAATATCTTCACACAGTTGAACACTTCAGCGTTAGCTACAGTAGATGTAGCAGTGAGTGTTAAAATGTCTACTACTTGACTTTGTGGTGCATGTTTGTTCACTATTACTGAATATTTGTCAAAACACTGTTGTATTCTCTATGCTGCACAGTGATTCACTATGTTAAAAAAAGTAACAGTATGGTGTCTGTTTTGCTATGTACTGAGTGTGTGTTCTAATCATGTTTGGCCAGTCCCAGTCTGGTAGGAGTAACATTTAGCATCTTTAAGCGTCAATGCATCTGTGCCAAATTAATTGTGATGCCTTCATATATTAAGCATAACAACAGGAGACTGTGGTGACTGGTACGTAGCACTTATCTCAAACCAGTGTTTCCCAGAATTAAATTTCATTTTCCATGATCCCTATTGCTTTTTGTTAACAGTTAGGATAACATTTTAATATTCTTTTTCGGAACTTAAGGTTGCTGTAAATCAATATATTGTTATTTTAACAATTGATAAAAATTGATAAATTGACTGTGTAATATAAACAGGTCACTCTTTGTGATTTTAGCATGATGAGTGAGCAGCTATCTTTTTTAGCCTTTTTTAGCTCACTGTTTTGGTTTTCCAGCCAACAAAATAAGTGAGTTCACACACTTTTAAGGCAAAAAAAATCTCCAATAAACTGACTTGATTCTACCTGCCAAGCATCATACTTTGAACAGACAGTTAGCAACTAGCTGGTGAAGAAAGTTGAACATTTAGCAAGACCTAGATATTTTTTTCATAACTTTCTGGAGAACTAAACAGAACTAAGGAGAGTGAATTTTTGACTTTTATTAATGAGGCTGCCAGTTACATGACTCCAAACAAATACTAATATCGGTCCATGTCTGCTGTGTAAGTAGGCAAACATTAGCCTTAACAATTTTATATGCCAGTGATATGGTGGTGGCTGTGTCTGCTAACTTATTTTTGTGTTTTTCTGCCTGTTACTCGAAAAAAAAATGATTAATGCAGCTTTAAGTGATTTTTTAAAATATAAATGCTTTTGTCATCTGCCATTAACAGAAACATACTTTTGTGTTACAAGGCAATCCGGATTTCTAGCAAAATTTGACTCAGATGAACAAGATGTAAAACGTATAGATGCCAGAAGAGTTTTCCAATCTTCTCAGTGATGGCATCTTTTTTAAAGTGATTATCCCAATGTCTCTACATTTAGCTGCTTGATTTACTGATGTTAAAATGTTCAAGCCATATCTCAGGTCTGTCTGAATTTGCTGTCAATTGTCTAATTGTGCTAATTGCTAAATTCTAGTCTGACCATGTTGTATGATAACGTTTCCCTCTTAAACATGTTTTCTGACTTTATTTATTTGTCTTTTGGCATTGTCAGTATTACGTCTAACCACTTCTCAGTTGTCTTGCAAATGATTCTTCACATCAAGATCAAAAATCACTTCTCACCCTTGGTTGAATGTTGAGTGTAAACGCTATAAAAACACTATTTGTAAAGGCATCAGTTACAAACTCAGCCTCTTGGGTAACAGAATTAAATATTCCAGCACAATGTTTTTACTACACAAACATGTCTTTTGTTGCTGCACTGTTGCAGTGCAAAACCACCACATTGAAGGGAATTAAACCGGTATTCATCAGACAAGCAAATGTCAAAGAAACTTCAGTAACTATGAAGTATGGCTTGACTGACAAATAACAATGTCCTACATGACTTTTTACAGGGATAGTTCAGATCATTTGACATAAGGTGATATAAGTTATTGACTGGAAAGGTACATTAATGTGTGAACATGAACTCAGGCAAACAGTCCTGTGGTTGCACAACTCACAGTGACCCAAAGGTGGCTTTATTGAAAAATGAGTAAAACAGCCAGCAAACAAAAAGTTCTGAAAACATCAATTCACAATTTGAGTACAGCTCCTCGTTATTATATCTTGTTCCAGCTTTTGTGAGCCATGGTCCAGGTTCTAGTGCGTAGTTACTGTATACACTGGTTTATTTGATGCTATGTTGTGGCTTGAAATTGTTGGTGTGCATTTCTGGAAAAACTCCAACCACACTACTGTTTGTCTGAGCTTGTTTCCAATATCAATATTACAAATGGTCAGCAATTTGTATTACCTTATATCAAAAAATCCAAACTTTCTGTTTTAGTGTCCACACACAGTGTTCGCCAGTTACCAACAATAAGTATTCATTTAACCTTACCCAAGCCTCCCCACTACTGACTCACACACAAACACACAGACACAAAGACACACACACACACAGACCCATCTCAAGGCGTAGATACAGTAGGTATGCATGGGCTTTTGGAAGTAGTGACTTCACCTTGAAGATAAAACAGGATATAAATCAAACAAACCTGCCAGCGTTACATTTTGTTGCAAGGATTACAGACTGTACTGCATGCCGATAAGGGGAGAGAACACCTCCAACATGTATAGATGGGTAAAAGCTCCTATTTCTCACTTCCCTACCCTGAATATCAAGCTGCTACACCTGTTTGTTGTGTTGTACTTGCAAAGGCATGTCAAGACTTGTTCTGCTGTATGTTTTCTGTGTCATGAGTACTTTTGTCTTGAGTTTGATTTACATGGGTTTACAGGTCATAGATGCACGCTGGTTATAAAATGTCTGTATTAAAGTATATTTTTTGAAAAGCAAAGATGCACTGTGTTGTTCTGTTGATACTTTCATGCAAATATGATAAAAAATGATAATGGAAGCTATGATTGATGATGTGATTAGAGGCACTGGACAGGACTTACTCCACCTCTTTCTGTGCTCCATTAAGCCTAGCACAGTTTGAGGTGCAATCCAAATATCTGTCCTCACAGGTGACGCATTCCCTCTAAATTTCTGAAGGATAAGGGCTGTCCAACTGCAAAATTGACAAGTGCTTGTGGACTTAGTCACCAGATTTCTAAGACCTTTATGTACACTTGTCATATGTCCTCAATCCATGCAGACTTGGCAGAGGAAGCCCAGAACCATCAGCTGGAAAGGAAATAAAACACAAAAAAGCTGACACTTATATTTACATTACATAGCTCACCAAGCACACAAAAGTGTCGCTGTTTTTCCTATGATAACATGACCTTGCACCCTCTTACACTTAGGCAAGAAGGTTACAATATGTTGAACATTCAAACAACATCAAATGGTAAAAATATAACATAAAACATAAAATATGTAATGGTTTTGTGATTAAGATAAATTGTGGAACAAAGCTAGAACCAAACAAGGTGGGGGTAGGTGAGGGGCTGAGCAAAGCTGAGCAAAGCTCGGAGGAGCGGCTGAGATTGTGACTAACATGAGAATAGCTGGTCCACCTTAAAGGCTAAAACATATATATATATATATATATATATATATATATATATATATATATATATATATATATATATATATATAAACATGCAAGTTTATTGATTGTGACTGTGAATCTCAACAATTAATCTGTGTCAACATTTGAAAGTCATCACATTTGTCACATTTTTGTAGAAAAAAGTTCCTAAACTCCTTTTGTTGATGTTTCAAAAGAAAACATCTATAAACACCTGATTAGTCTGTAAAGGTCTTTTAGTGGGAAGCTTGGCATTGCATACTGTTCACAAGTATACTGTAATCAGGGGTATAACTTGACACTGCAACTCTGATTAAGTCTTCTAGATGTGCATTAGTAAGGCGGGTTCTGTTTGTTCTTAATGAAGTTCATATCACGAAAGGCTCAATCACACAGACACATTGAACCAAAAAGACAGGCAGACAGTTGAATGCTGCACTTAGTTGCTCAGCAATGCATGCCATGTCCACTTGCATGAAAGGATTTGAAATGAATGACACACATGGCTCCAGCTAATCAAAGTCACAGAACCTGTCTTCAAACTCTTGCCCAAGGCAATTTATGAGTTGAGAGTACTTTTCTGCAGCCATGTCCAAGGTCCCATATGCAGAAGTATTGTCATTCAGCACTAACTGCACAGAGGAAAAGTGCAGCAATTTCTTTCTCTGTAAATGCACAGAGAAAATGTTCAACTTGGTTTAAAATGCATTTACAGCATTGATCATGTCAAAGACATTCCTACCTTTACCTTGCAGTTCACAATTTAAATGGCTGAGTTTCCCAGTGATGTCCATCAGAAATGCAAAGTCTAGTATCAACTCAGTTTCCTGAAGCAGCGAGGCATCCTCCCCTCTGGATTCCATGAACTCCTTGATTTCACCCAAAAGTGATACAGAACCTGTAAAACCCCTCTCTTGTTGAGCCATCAGATTTCAGGGTGTAGTAACAGGCCACCATATTCAGCTGACAGCTCCTCCAACAGAACCTTGAATGACCTGTGTTGTTTAGCTTTGGAGTGGATGCTGTTTATGATCTTCACAACTGGAGTCATTAAGTGATCAAAGCCCATCACTTTTGCACATATTGCCTGCTGGTGAATGATGTAGAAATTTGGGGAAATCTGGGTCACCTTTGTATTGCACAACGAAGCCTGTGTGGGGGCTGGCTTGTACCTTTTTCTCCACAAAATACCCCTTCACCGCATCATAAATATCAACCCCCCGTGTTGTTGTCTTCAGGGGCAGTAGTCAGGAGTTCCTCTTTCGTGGAGAAATCATGGAACACCATTCGTACAAGAGAACTTCCCTGTGGATGACTCATTGGCTCCCTGTGGGCAACCAAGCACTCGCGGGTACCGTGTTGGCTACCCCTCCACTAGACTCACTCACTGAAAGACACAACTTATGTGCTACAGAAATGAAATCTGGGAAATGTAGTCCAATAGCAAGCAAAGGTATCAGGATGAAGTAAACCATTAACTTTTAAAACCATTAAAATTCCCCAAATTCCCTCATAGTTTAGTATATGCAATGGTTCAGAACACTGAGCAGGATACATAGGGGGGATATGAACAAAACCTTCAAGAAGTGTGATGTTTATGTGTGAATTATTTCAAAAGTGGAGTCAGCATCTATTAAATATCTATTCTCAATTACATAATTTATTTAGAAATAATTTACTGGGGGGGACAACTTCATGTCTATCAGAAGTTGAAGGGGACACGCCCTGGGATCTGCACCCATGTCTGTTTGTTCATTTATATATCAGTTCTTGCTTACTTCTATTTTTGGGGTGCCGCTGCAAGTCATTTTTCAAAGAAGACAGAAGTTACTTTCATATGTTTTTTGTGTTTTTAACTTTTTTGCTAAATTGCAAAGTGAGCTTGCAGAAAAGGCTGAATGTCAGTCACTGTACTGACTAACTCTTCATTATTTGAAATACACCTCATCAGTCACACAAGTTTCATTAACTATGTCTGAAATGCAGGGCTGGCACCAGGATTTTTTTCTCTCCCAGTGCTGAAAGGGAGTTTGACCAATACGTGTGGTGCTAAGAAAACAGTCAATTTTCATGACTTCAGAGTTACTTTACAAGGAAGTTCTTGTTTTGTCAGTAAAAGCAGATATTCACATTCACACATTCAATATAAATTTAGTTTTTAATTGAATTTGGCCAAACAATATTCAACAAAAAGCTATAAGCCCAAGTGACCACAATGCAATGACAAAAACATCTTTCACGTGCAAAGGTGAAAGACTTCAGCACCGGACAGCACCCATGCAGCCACAATTAATAATAACACAATACATCCAAAATGTGACAACAACAAGAAGTGCATTTATTCCACATGCATAATCAGATAACTGTGCGTTTGTATTAATGTTTTGGATGAAATGGCTATCACAACATCAGAAATGAAATCAATAATATCCAAATGCAGCCACAACAAGAAGTGCAATGCATTTAACTTATGCCTGTTAACTGTGCACACACTTGAACTGGCTATCATCACAATCTTATTGATTTTATTTCTATTGCAAACATTAATAACTTGTAGGCTGACGATATACTGTACATGTGTCCTGCTGTGCATTGGTTATAATGTTATGGATTAAATGTCTATCACAATGTCAGAAATGAAAGGAACAATACCCTATGCCTGTCAACTGTGCACACATTGTGCAAAATGAGCTGGCTATCATCACAATCTTAGCAATTATATTTCTTTTACAAAAATACTTGTAGACGTGTCTTCTTGTTCGATCCATATCCAGATCAATGCGATTGAATCATGTTCTCATCACTGGACAGGCGTGCTCTGTCAATGAATATAAGGCCTTTCAGTTGCAAATTCATTATAATAGATGGGGCTATGACAGGTGCACAATAAACAAAATCACCCAACTTAATACCACTTGATAATATCTTATGGCATATTTATAATAAATTAATCAGTTACTCACCAAGTGTTGTTTTATATAAGGTCTGTTGTCAAGGTTCAGTTGAGTCTATAATCTAGGCATCCAGGGCCTTGATTCTTTCTGCATGTATTGACAGGCAGGCATGGTTGCTGAGTCAAGGGCTTGCCATTTTGTTTCTCAGGGATGTCTGAAGAAGAGAACACCTTGGTTCTTCAACAGGTGACTGGCTTAAATCAGAGGGAGCGGGTGACTGTGCTAATGGTGCAGCTAATGGTGGTTGTGGAGCAGCTAACAGTGACGAATTACTCTAGTTCTCTTTCACGCCGTGGCTCATGAGTTTCTTTCTCAGTCCATTGCAGCAGGGTGAGATGAGTGACTAACTTGCTAGAAGTTAGCTCACACTATGCAGCCTATTGTGCGCGACAGAGAGCATGGAGCCAGGGATCGGATTGGGAATAGAATGGCTCATTATTAACTTTTACATATAAAATGCTTAACTGGGACTACACAGATATGTGATGTGGCTATAGCACCTTCTAGTCCTGGTGTAGCACCATACCTGCTGGAATGTTCAGTGTCATCAGTTCAAAGGTGTTTTGGTCTCTCAGAAGGTGAGTGTTTTGTATAGTTTTCTAGCCAGAGGAGCCTGAAACTGGTTTGAAAGGAAGGTTTGAAGTGACTATAGGCTGTCATCAATACTTTTCACTTTGTCCAACATAAATGCATTGAGACAGAGTGTGACAAGCAGAGCATCCCTTATCAGAGCTCGAGCCAAACATTTTTTAGCCCGTGTTACGGCAACCTAGTCATGCCTTCTTGTCATATAAATGAGTTTGGTGATCTTATAGCCTTAGATATCTTATGAAGTCAGTATTAATGTTGAAAAACTGTCTGTCTGAGCTAATCCAAGATGTTATAGCTTTTGCTAACATTTGGCATTGTGTTAGTTCAGACAGACCACTGAAGTCGCACTTTTATTAGCTGATTGGCATGACCTGCTTCATTCATGCTTTAAATCAGCTGACTTGTTATGTCCAATCACATTTATGCAGGCATACAAGTGCAGCCATTTTAATCTGACACATCACACAATTACTCCACTTGTGCCAACACTGTTTGCTGCTGCAGCTCCCTCCACTACTAATCTCCTCCGTATAAGCTAAATGTTTGGTATTGTTGCTTTTTTAAGTTTTGATGTTCATGTATGTGTTCAGTAGGAGGGAACTAGTTCTGCCAACAGAATCGTTGTTGCTTCTCAGATTTTTTGAGAGCTCCCCCAAAATAATTCCTTCTCCGATATAAAAGTATAAGTCTTGGCCATAAATGGTCAATTCCTTGACATTAAGTGTCTGTGCTTGAAATAGATTTTCATGAATGAATATAGTAATATGTCATATTATGCACTAGGTATTAGGTGTACAGTATATAATCCTGATATTGTTGGGTGTGTCTACAAGTATGTAGACACAAACCCATATATCAAAGCACATAGTCTATCATAAATTAGGGCACTTAAATTCACCTTTCATGCTCCATTTTACATGACACCACTTGTTCTGAGGCACAGTACTTTCAACAGGGAAGAGATATATTCTTGAACTACACAAAAAGAGGATTCAGTAGGACGGATCAAAGGTTTCAGTTTTTACAATATTCACAACAGGTCCTCTCTATGGATTTGTCACCAATATATTGTTTTTTTAAATTTTCTTTCCCCCTTACTCTGTAGTGGGAGTGATAGAGGGGGTTGTAGTCTGTGGCTGGTGGAGGACAAGCTAAGATGAGATGGATGGGTGGGTGGTTTGACAATATGGGGTTGATGTTCATGGTTAGATATCAAATTTGAAGAATTGTGTTTCATTTGTGGTACTGTATGGATTTTTTTTTCAATTACACTCCACTGAGCTCAGTCAGATACTACACAGTTTGTACTGTGCTCTGCAAGGTTGAAATGGATAGAGCTAGAGAGAACATGGGAACTACATGAGCACAGTCCTTCAATCTAATCTGTAAGTGGTCCATCCTCTGTCAAAAATATAAAAGAAAACTGAATGTCAAAGGCCCAAGTGCCTCTAGTGCTGAAAAAAACAGCTTTGAAACCTAGCTAAGATTTTCTGTCTTCATTCTCTTGCAATATCACTCTTCTCCCAGGTGTTTCCAAGGTCTTCTCCTGCTCCTACACTGGACCCATCAATATGTGCAACTTACTTGTGATGATGGATGTTTGACCACTTGTATGTTCCAAAGCCAGTGCCACACATCACAAATTGTATTTACTGACCCTGTAGTACAGAGCTGCAAATATATCTCTGGACCCCACTACAAGGTCTATTATGATGACATTATTAGGAAATGTCCTTAATACTGTGTCACATAGTTGAACACACTGACCAAATTGGAGTGGTCTTATATCTACTACAGATGTGTAGACAGGCATGTCCACCCTTTCCTTCATCTTATTCCTTCATATCTCCTACATCCACTATTGGGTTGGTTAATAATATGCTATTAATACTTGACTGTTCATCAACTCATTCCTGTAAATTAGAAAGACTAAGGCCCATTTCCATCAGGGAAAGAAAAAAAAAGGTTAGACATGGTGAAAATAGAAATACTAAAGAACTAGTACATGTACAAGTTGAAAGTCAAAAGTCGATACATCAAAAGCTGATACATCAGGGTTATGAATCTGTGCTTATCCATCAGAGCCACTTTATCATTTCACTTTAATGTGACAATGTGATTTCTGTGTGATCTCAGCTGCCATTATCACAGGGGACAGACAGAGTGGCTACTCCCAGAAAGCACTTACTGACATTTTAAACTTGGCGGGAGTAAACACCCCCAGCATATAAGAAAACTTAGAAACACTAGTTCCTGCTCTCAGTGATCAAACCACTGCTCTCAGTGATCAAACCAAACCCCCCCCCCCCCGCGATCCCTCTCTCTTCTTCTCTTCACAACAACTGAAATCAGAGAAAATTTTCATAAAATTGATTTGTTAAGAGTAATGTAATTTCTGATCCTACTCACTGCAAGAAAACCCTTTATTTTCTCTCAGCTCAGTAGTGATGTAAAAAGTCCTTATGAGAAAAATATAATAGCCACAAAAGTGCCTTTTATTTTTAACTGTAGATCAAAGCGTTTTTAGTGCATGTCTTGTTCCTGTTTCTGTACTCCTGATGAATGTAAGTCAATCATTCACTCTTCATTTCACTCTGTTTTCGTCCCCATCAACTCCTGAGGGAAATATTAGTTCTCTGTAGCAGGTAGATGCTCCAGGATGATCACCAGCTAGTTGCTAACTTGGTCTGTCAGGCACTTGGGGGGACAGGTAGCGTACAGTGAGTTTATCAGAACTTTGTTTTCTGTGGCAGCTGGAAACGAGGTTCATGAGAGCACTGAGACTGAACCAGTGACGTTGCAGGCTGTAAAACCAAAACAAGGAGCTGCCATTTGATCCACTGTTATTGTAAAAATAATGACTGATGCAGTTCTAGCTTAATGCAGTTTTCATATTGTGTGCTATGGCCTTGAAGATAACTCAGATCTGAGGAGACAGCAGTCAAGTCTTTTACTTTAGGAAAAATGAATGAACCATCGACACCACTATATGACAGATGTAGCGTCCACATGCAAATATGAACATGGATGGGTAAAATATCAACGCCATCAATATCCTCTATGTTTTATGTGTTTATGTTACATGAAGATGCTCAAACATAAGAGCCACCTTCCCATCGTCTCACTTAGAAATTCACCAATAGGGAACTTTTAACCCTCTCATAAATCAATTTAAGTGCTCATACTCTCATGTAGTCAAAACACTGACAGGTGCCGTCCATCATCTGTGTGAATACAGTGATGAGAAGAGGGTAAAATGAAGGTGAGAGCTATGGACAGCTCTCTGAACCCATCTGTCTTCTCTACTGAAGATGCTGACATCACACTGGCACACTTAGAATAACAGCAATTTTCTGATATGTATAACCTGTCTTAAGGACATAAAGACCTGGATGACCTGCAATTTTCTGCTACTAAACTCAGACAAAACTGAAGTTGTTGTGCTTGGCTCTAAACACCTTAGAAACACATTATCTAATGATATAGCTACTCTAGATGGCATTGCCCTGGCCTCCAACACCACCGTAAGGAATCTGGGAGTTATCTTTGATCAGGATATGTCCTTTAACTCCCACATAAAACAAATTTCAAGGACTGCCTTTTTTCACCTATGTGACATTGCAAAAATCAGGCACATCCTGTCTAAAACTAGTCCAGGCATTTGTTACTTCTAGGCTGGATCATGGAAATTCCTTATTATCAGGCTGCCCCAACAAGTCTCTATAAACTCTCCTGCCTGTCCAGAATGCAGCTGCGTGTGTACTGACAAAAACTAGAAAAAGAGATCATATTTCTCCCATTTTAGCTTCTCTGCACTGGCTCCCTGTAAAATCCAGAATAGAATTTAAAATCCTTCTCCTCACCTACAAAGCCCTTAATGGTCAGGCATCATCATATCTTAAAGAGCTTGTTGTACCCTATTATCCCACTAGAACATGGATATGGACTGCCTGCTATCCCTATGGTCCAGCTTGACGCCCACTGCTACAACTATTATTTTTAGTCATATTTCTATTTCTATTATTGTTGTTATTGTCATTATTGTTGTTGTTGTGCTTCTCTGTGTCTCTCTCTCCTCTCTCCCCCTCACTCTTTCTCTCTCAACCCAACTGGTCAAGGCAGATTGCCACCCACCTAGAGCCCGGTTCTGCTCGAGATTTTCTCCTGTAAAAGGGGAGTTTTTCCTTGCCACTGTCGCCAAGTGCTTGCTCCTGGGGGAATGTTGGATCTCTGTAAATTAAAGAGTACGGTCTAGACGTGTGCTGAAAGTGATTTGGCGTTATAAAATGACTTGACTTGACTAGAACTAGTACACTTTAAGGTCAGTTTCTTGGATCATTGCTGATCATTGCTGAGAACTGGATACAATGTTGCAAGAGGTTCCCAATTCATTCCAATCAAAGTTGCTCACTTTCAAAGTTGCTCAAACTGGATATCATGTTTGAAGATGGGGCCCCATTCATTTCTATGAGTGCTTGCGCTGAATATGTTTTTCAGGTTTCAGTAGACTTCTGTGTTAGACTTCTGCAGTAGACAGAGTCCTTTCCTGACCGAGCTGGTTGAAAGTATGCATGCCAGAGACAAATTTTATGGATTAAACAAATCAATCCATAGAGCCATTTCAGGGTGTTTAATATACTCAGAAAAAGGTATTCATGGTTTTACAGCCTCTTCAATGAAAATGGGAAAGTCTTTTTGCATTTGGCCACTATGCCATAATTGCTTCACAGTCCAGATTCAAGCTTCTGATTTCTTGGCCAAACAACATGCATGTTAGGGTTTTTTCTTCATTTTACAACCTTTGCTTTTAGAAACGTTTCTTACTGGACCAGAGGGCATCAAGTGACCTGTAGCTGTGGCCAGCATGCTAAAATCACAAAGTCCAGCACAATTTCTAGGAATTTGCCTTGGATGCAATGACAAAGCAGATTCTCAAAACCTGACCCACTTAAAAGTCCACACTGAATCAATCTCTAGATGGCATTACTGCTAGGCCTCTCCAAACCCAAGTCCATAAAATCAAACACCTCTACCTCTACCATCTATGTTTTAGCGTTGGGAATAAATCCCAGTGGGTCAAAGAGTTTGACAGACGACTTTTCCCCCATTTCTTGCACACATGTGACCATCCCATCTTTCATCTCTGCCTGCCTCGGGTGAACCCTTAGGGGCTGTCGAGACACAAAATCAAATACCTAATCGTTTATCAAGGGGACTCCCACTGTGCACAAGCCACTATCCACTTTGTGATTGATCATATCTAACCAGAGCTCGACCTCAAGACCCAATTGACCAGGTTGGAGAAATTAAGGAGAAAAAGGGTTCAACGAGACAAAATCCAGCCATGGTTAGAACATGATGCCGCAAAACCTGGATGCAAATCAATAAAATCAATGAGGAAAAATTCAGCTGGATAACGATTTTGCACAGAGAATACATTTTCACATTGGGGCACAGTGATAGCCTAAGGAGATGGGAAATATCAAAGGCAATTTCTGCTTTTCTGACCCACTAATTACAGGGCTGTCCTTTAACAATGGATTGATAGCTGTATTTAAGGACTTTGTGGGTGTCGTTATGCTCTCAGTGGGAGTCCTGAGATCTAACTAAGCAATTGAACTCTAATGCCCTGAGCTGCATGCCTTGCTTTTCTTGCAAGCCTGCAGTTCACAGGTGATTTAGGATCCCTTTGCTCCTTGTTGCTTCACTCTCGCCCTCTAAATAGAGTGACAGAGGATGGATTGTATTGCCTCTTCTAGTGCTGTGAAATCACTTTAGAACTTAAGAAGGTTTTGCTCTCTCTCTGGCTCTTAGATGCCAAAAGGGAATTTTCAGTTGATTGGACCAGAATTCTTGAAAACCTATTTTTACGATAGTTACTGTAAAACTCATGCCTTGCGGAGGCATGATGCTATGCTCATGCCCTCCTGGTAGATGTGTGCTTCCCCACTAAGCTCAGCACAACAAATCCTTCACTGCCAGCAAAATGAAGCCATATCTTGCTGATGACAGGGAGCTGCTCATGTGTCAAGGGGGAAATCATTCACAAAGCAGCTGAACTGAAGTGAGTAGTGGGAAAAATGAAAATGACTGATAGATTCATCCAGCATCACAGATTCAAAGGCAGCTTGCTGATTGTAAGTACAGTTATTACATGATAAGCTTTTACTGTAAGTACTGACAGATGTATTTAGGCTTGTCCAATTCATAAAGATGTCTAAGTGTGTTTTAGTAAGAGCTTGTGTGTATTTGTGTGTGAAAGAGAGGGCATAAGGCACATCAAGAGAGTGATGGCAAAATAATATGTTCTAATCTGGGTTTTAATTGCATCCATCTGATTAAAAAAGTACAGAAGCACAGAATGCCCACCAAAAGGCACATTTCTGAGGTACATATCTACTTACTATATGTCTACTATATACAGCAAAGCCTGTAGAATTGTTGTGTGAAAATAAGTGAAATGGCTATTTCTTTTAGTTGTCAAGGTATGTTTTCAACTTTCCCTGTGTTGCTGTCATAACTGTGCTGTATTCAAGAGCAAATTCAGCCACAGGAAATTGATCTCATTTCATCCCCAGGTGCTAACAGCGTTTGTCATGGTGAAAGTAATTTTTGTAAGTGTCAAGTGCATGAGTGATATACAGTAGCTGTGATTTAATTTCCCATGATTCTTTTTGTGCCTCATTGGCATTCTTGTCTGTACTGTAAGTCTGCATGAAGTGATATGGTGATGCAAGGTACAGAGTAGCGACACGTGACATTTTTGTCCAACTGCTATCACATATAACCCAGTACCACCGTAATAAAAATGAAATATAGAAAGCGACTACACAGTAACTACACCACTACATGTTGTATATGGTGTGTTGGGAAAAATAGGCTTGTTTCCTGCCCAAGTAAGTCGCAAAAAGAGGAAATGTGCAGCTGTGTGAGGGATGATGTGTTGTCCAGTTCAGTTTGAAAATTTAACTAATGTAAAGAGTTCCCACTTTTGTGCCAGATCCTTTGCCCATAAATGATCTGTATGAAGCCCAACAAGTAATTTGTGCACATGTTTCATATTATAAATAAAAAATGTACCTTAAAATTAAAGTTTCTTACACACAGTTTGTGCCCCCAAATAATGCGTGTGCTTGCTATGCTGGCTGCTGGTTCAGAGTACTGACACCTTTGTTCCAGTTTAAGCAGTTGTACTAAACTGAGTATTTTACAATTAAAAATGCTGGCTATAAGCAACCTCAATTAATGTATCTAAATGCGGTGACCTTTTTGTTAATAGCTAATTTGTTAATGTTAATAAGGAAGCAGGTACTGTATGAGATTTGATTTTTTTCATAATAATTGAACAGAATCTTTCAAGAATCAAACAAACATGTAATGGACAAACTATGAAAAACAATTTCACCAATCAGGATTGCTGTCACTTTTTTCAGTTTGGCGGCTGAATTTTTCAGTTTTGAGTTTGACACAAGTTCAAGTCCTTGTGTAGGTGTGTGTTACAGGGCTGCATCCCCATTGGCCAGTTACAGTTGGAGAGATGGGATAATGGTCTGGAGGTTCAACAAGTCATACGAAAGTTATTGGTGGGAGACCAACTCTTTCTTTCCCTCGCAACTGGTGCTCCTAATTAAAGGAATGAATCAGCTGCTGATTCATCTGCTTATTTTACTGCTTATTTATTTCTACAACATGACGGCACAGGACCATTCATCCTGTGTCCTTTCCCGTGCCATCATGTTGTCCTGGAAAAAGAAGCAAAATAAGCAGGTGAATCAGCAGCACTGAGATTCATATTCTCAGATTAATACAATCAATGTCTTTGCGCATTCTTATGTCTTCCTTTTCAACTTTAGCTTACATTAATGTTAGCTAAACCTAAATTAGTCCTTTAGTAACGCTGGCTAAGTAGTACGTTAGCTTTAGTTTTCCTGCAGCTGATTGAGGCCAAAACAAACAACAAATGTGTAGTTAATGTTATCTAGTAAAACTAATAAGCAAGCTAATGATTGATTTGTTCTATGTAAGGACGATTACACACTGGAACTGCTCAATAAATCAATGGAGCACTCAGGTCTAACATTTTGCCCTGTCAATCTTTACTTTGGTCAACACCTACAGCAGAGGTTTTCACAGTAGGAGGCAAGCCTCCCCAGGGGGGCTCCAAATAGTTTTTTCCAAGCTTTGTCTGAGGGGAGGCCCACAGTCTCAGACTTTGAAAACCCCTGACCTACAACAACATTTACAGACAGCCAAACATCACAGCTCTAAAGTCCACTGCTCTATGGTACATCTGATTACCTGTTGAGTGAAGGACTGAAATCTTTATATAATTTGGGGGTATACACACTAGTTTTAACATCAAGTATTTCAAAGACAATACTGTGGAAGGAAAAGTAGAAAAAGTGGTGATCTAGTGATGACACAACTCCACTGGGTATTATGTACATCATACAGTACAGTGTGGAGCAATCCAACAAAACACCATCAAAAACTACGGCTTGAAATATTTAACCAACACTTTTCACACAAAGATTCACAAAAGTAGTATTTTTCAGGGCTATATCATTATTATCTTCTAAAATAATAGGCATGCACTAAAAAAGGGGGGATATGGGGTCAACCCTACATCAATCTGTCTATGAACCCAGTTCAAAAATGTCCAGATGCGAAGAAACATGACTAAACAATAGCCTACTGTCAAATCAAATTAGCTTGCAATACATTCATTTTTCATATTAGGATTATGAAGATGTACAATTGAACGTACGATGCGAAAGGATTAGGGGTTTTAAAGGAATAGAGCACCCAATTAAAATTCCAACACATACAGTATCAGTTGAAGCACTGATGACGTTCACATGTCAACACAGCACAATAAACATAACACCCATTAAATTAGCTGGCACAGCTCCTTCTCAGCCTTCCCAAAATAGCTACAGTGGATGAAAAATGGCTCTACAAAGCTCAAATGAGAGTTTAAAAAAGCACCAAAAAATGAATATCTTACATATTATTATACATTTAGCTGCCATACTTGCTTTTTGCAGAACTTGCAGAACCGTTAAACCTGCATTAATTGATTATTTTTGGCCACCTGGGGGCAGCGCAACAAGCTGGGAACACAACACTGAAATATAATTACCTTATAAAGTTGTTACAGTTGCCTATTTACACAGCCAGCAGACACAGAGCAGCATTGGTTTTCATTTGGAGCTGTGTTTGTTTAATTTTGGTCTCCACAAGTTTAGTTAGTTTTGGTCTCCACAACTCCTGAAGGAAACATCAATTAATGCATTTGTCTGCTGTTTGGTGCTGGGCAGGTGGGTTTATGAGCTCTTTAATGTTGAAAACAGCCGCTGGAAACAAGGTTAGTGAGAGTAGTAGAGACTGAACCAAACAGTAAAGCTGCAGACTGTCAAACTAAAACAATGAGCTGAACGCTAAAATGCTCCATAGATGGGAATTGTAGACTTGGGCCATAACTCATCCATTGATCCATCACTATAAGCGACCCCTTTCACGTTTCACATGGCCATTTGGTTTATTGTTTATATAAAATTATTGATTAGGGCAGCTTTAAGAGGCAGATCAGAGTATTTACTCATATTAATGAAAACTAGGGTGGAGAAAATAGGAATTCCTTTTTTAATATACAGTTGTCCATAATATGTAACTTTATTCATTTGAACTGTAATATACACAATATAAAACATGGTTTTACCAAATAACAAATAATAAGAACAGTATAGATTAAGTTTTTAGCCAATTTCTGATGCAAATAGCTAAATAAAGTTTTCTTTTTGAGTGATCTACCTATTAAGGTTTAGTGCAAATTCAGGGTAAATGGGGTGAAAAAGAATATAAGTGAAACAAAAAGAAAGCCATGGGAATCCCTGTCTGCACATTTGCTAATTATTCAATTCTGATGATGGATGCAGCCCAGCTGCACAAAACAACACTATGAATGGAACTGTCGCTTTCACATGATGAATGATTTGTCAGAGCTGGTACTCTTTAAAAAGCCGGGTCTAATTGCTGGTGTATAAATATTCCACAACATCAGTCTTTTTTCCACAAAATGAAAAAGGACATTAGGGCTTTCTATATCCCCTGCACTTTTAAACCCATCATTAATTGATAAGATGTCATCATTTTGTCAAGCCTTCAGCGTTAATATTTTATCCCGGGAAAAAGGCAAAGGCAGAAAATTGTGAATCCTGATGAAACGGGCCTGGTTGAAAAGGCCCCGTGTTGTTGGTACCTTCAGTGATTTAAATGGAGACTAAAAATAAATCCAAATGTCAATGATAGATTTTGGCTGGAATAGGTAATGGATTTAAATACTTGCTAAATTAGGCTCTAAAATAATTAGTCTTGAGACATTAAGCTATATGAATATTCTCTCTCACCTGCTGGGAAAAGGGCTTCAGTTTGGCACGTTATTCTACAGGGTTAGTTCTTTGGATGTATTTGTGAATTTGCTGAACATAAAAGAATTACATTAAGAAAAAAAATGTTTGCCAGTAAAATGGAAGAAATTGTAAAAAGGGAAATCATTTCACAGAGATTACAGATTACAAAATAAAATATATACTGTAATTAGTTTGTTTTCAATGTTATTATTATAAAGTTCACAGCAAAAAGTTGAGCTGGAAGAAAATATCTTCCTCTTCGCACATCTTGTTCCTGGCTCACAATTGTTATCACCTCCTGAATACACTTGGTTATCTACTCAGGCTTTCTGTCAGCCGGCAATCTTGCTTTTATCAGGTAGACAAGTTGAAATACCATTTAACAGCTCCTTGCTGTCATTTCAATGTGTGCACAGCTGTGCTCCACAGTGCCTTCACTGCCTATGGCTGCTTGATTTGAAGATAGTTTCTAATTTGTGTTTCGACACCTGCCACGAGCAGAAGCCAAATTGATCAAAATGTAGCCTAAGTCTGTGCTTAATTATATTTACTTTCACACGCTTGTATGACATCAAATGAGCCATGAGAGTCATGAGTGTCAAGTGTACATTAGACTTCCTGATGTAAATGCTTTGTTTCATTTGTGCTTCCTACTGAGCTTTATTAATATGTAACATGGCTTACAGGCAGTTAAATTAACATAGGCTTTTCAGCACCATGGACCACTGATTTTAAAATGGTGTTACCAGGCATGTTCATATAGCATATAGCATGAGCCCTCCTGAGTTTTGGGTCACACATGTCAAATTTGAATAGGGTGTTTACAGAGTTGCTCTTGGAAAACACTCTTGGATGATCGATTGGTACTGGGGACCAGAGCCCTGTTCTCCTTATCATACAAATAGAATTAGATGATGAAGCAGTGTGGATAGTCCTGTAGAGCCAACAGGCACTGTGGTAGTAGAGGAGTGCAACTGTGCACACACTGAAATGACAGCAAGGAACTGTTAAATGCTGTTTCAAGACAGTCACCTCTAAGTCCTGTTTAGGGAGAAGTGACTATTTACAGAGTCAAGCATAGACACTGTTAATCGATCCCTTGATGCTGGGAAACAGGGCCATGTTCTCCTGATCATACAAATAAAATTAGTTGACGGAACAGTGTGGATAAACCGGAAGATATGTTGTTGTGTTAATGCTGATGACCTGGATGACCCTTATCAAGGATGCTGGAGCAAGCAATTGTCAACTTGAATTTCATTAATTTGATAATAATAATAGTAATATTGCAATGGATGACATGCCACAAGCAGGTGTACATCTGTCCTTCTGTAACTGGTGGGCTTCTGCGTTGTGTTGGTGTGATAAGAAAGACTGTGACCCCGGGATCTTTTTATGGCTGACCTCTGGTTATTCTGACAGAGCCTCCATGGGAAACAGAACTTCCATGTTAATTCTACTGCACCCTCCCACTCCTCTCCCACAGGAGAATAGTACAAAAAATAAAAACAAATATACAGTAACAGGTTTTCACATGCAAAATAATCCAGTTGTTTTGAAGGTCTGAAAGCTCACAGTGGCTTTGTGCCTACTGCCATGGTCACAATGCCTGGATGGCAACACACACACACACATGCATGTGTCATTATTATGTGACATTATGTCCACATACACATTTATAAAATTTATTCCAGAAAGTCAGAAAATCCAAATTTTTTCAGTGGAGACTGGTTGTGATGAAGGTGTGGCGAGCAAGTGGCAATCAACACAAGTGAGTGTAATGTTCTGAGACAGCTGTCACTCAAAGCAATCAGAGCCTTAAATATACCTTTCTTTAGGGCATAATTTCCCCTGAAACAAAAATTTCACAAAATGTTCACAAAGATGCACATTAGAAACATAATTATATATTGAATCTCTGTTCTCTTATTGACTTTTTTAGAGAGAAATTTAGGCTCTTTCTCATTGTTGTCTTTATAGTCAATGCCTTTTTTGGAATAAGAAAACAGAAAGCTTGTGACCAGTTGGATTATGGTTGGTGCCATATTTAATTAGATTTCTTGAGTTGTATAACTCTTTCCATATTGTATTCTTATAAAGTAATGTCATGGGCGAATGAGATAAAAGTTGACAGAGCAATGCACTGTAGGCTGAGGACATGAATCCCAATGCAATTAGACCAGTGTAGTTCAGTTTATTCTTCCTGCCCCAATGTGACTGTGATTTTCCTTTGGCGCTTCAGCCAAAAAAGCAATCAGGTGATTCATTTACCTTCAATAATAATGAATTAAAGCGACAAAGGAGATCACACTCTGTAACTCCTCCATTTGTATTTCTACTTCTTATTCTCCAATCCCGCTCCAACTAAATTTGATTTGGAGAAACAACCAAATATAATATTATAATTTGACTGAACACAGTACAGCTCTCTGGCCATTGAGCATGTGACATCATTTCGAGAAGAAATCATGACCCCATTATCATGTGCAGCGGTTTGAAAATGATTGTGTCCTGAATTACCTACTTTTCTTTGCCAGGACCCCATAAATATCTAAGTAAAAATGTAAATATAAACAGGTAACATCGCAGCTTGCTCTCAGATGGAATGAGCATGTTGCTTAGGGTCTATATTAAATTGAGGGCACAGGGTGCTTGAGGGTTGCTGTGGTTAGGCTTCACTGTCTCCATCTATTTGGTTCACTCTATTTCGAGGTGTACATTTCTCAAGTGTCTGACTACATACAGCACTACAGCTAAATGAGCAACCTCTGTCCTTGAATTCATAAGGTCTGGGGCTGTCTGAATATATTTTTGCCAATATTGAGTGTTACTGTATTGTATACATATGTGTGCATGCATGCACACACGCACACACACACACATTCGTGCTGTGCAGGGCTGGAATAGGTGTGAATGGTTGCATATCTGATAGTTTTCTCAGGCATAATTTTTTGTTATTCTGGACCTGTTTTGTAATTTTGTGGCTCACAGGAAACAGTGATGGGTGTCAAAGCTGGTGTTCATGCAGATCCCTTGGTGCTGTGCAATTTGATAAAAAATGCAATAGCAAAATCACAGGTACTTTAGATTGAGTTATTTGTGTAACAACAGCCTAGGCAAGGAAACACAAACATACTGTATCTGTCTAAATACATTGTTATGTAACACATACAGTACTGTGCAAAAGTTTTAGGTCCCCCTCGTGCTGCCAAAACAGCTCTGACCCGTTGAGGCATGGACTCCAAAAGACCTCTGAAGGTATCCTCTGGTATCTGGCGCCAACACGCTAGCAGCAAATCCTTTAAGTCCTGTAAGTTGCGAGGTGGGGCCTCCATGGATCGGAATTGTTTTTCCATCCCACAGATGCTCAATCAAATTGAGATCTAGGGAATTTGGAGGCCAAGGCAACACCTTGAACTCTTTGTCATGTTCCTCAAACCATCCCTGAATAATTTTTGCAGTGTGGTAGATCACATTATCCTGCTGAAAAAGGCCACTTCCATCAGGGGATACTATTGCCATGATGGTCTGAAACAATGTTTGGGTAGGTGGTACATGCCAAAGTAATATTCACATGAATGCCAGGACCCAAGGTTTCCCTGCAGAACATGGCTCAGAGCATCACACTGCTTCCACCGGCTTGCCTTCTTCCCTGGTGCCATCTCTTCCCCAGGTAAACATCACACACCTGACTGTCCACATCATGTAAAAGAAAATGTTCAGGCCACCCTCTTCCATTGCTCCATGGTCCAGCTCTGACGCTCATGTGCCTATTGTAGGCGCTTTTGGTGGTGGACAGGGGTCAGCACAGACACTCTGACTGGTCTGCTACTACGCAGCCCCATA
The DNA here is from genome assembly GCF_910596095.1 of Thunnus maccoyii. Taxonomy (NCBI): domain Eukaryota; kingdom Metazoa; phylum Chordata; class Actinopteri; order Scombriformes; family Scombridae; genus Thunnus; species Thunnus maccoyii. Next base: position 25,334,481 of record NC_056546.1, on the reverse strand, counting down.
CATAGAAAGCTACAGTAGCTCCTCTATGGGATCTGACCAGACAGGCTAGTCTTTACTACCCACACGCATCAATTAGCCTTAGGCATCAATGACCTTGTCACCGGTTCACCGGGTGTCCTTCTTTGGATTACTTTTGCTAGGTACTGACCATTGCAGGACTACCCCTCAAGACCTGCCATTTTGAAGATGCTCTGACCCAGTCATCTAGCCATCACAATTTGGCCCTTGTCAAAGCCACTCAGATCCTTACACTTTCCCCTTTTTCCTACTTCCAATACATCAACTTCAAGAACTGACTGTTCTGCCTAAGCTCTAGTACATATGCAATTTCAAATCATATCAAACTGAATTATATGCAAATTCACAATACAGCAAAAAGTCAAATTAACCACAGATGAGCAATGTCATCACATCATACTTAACAAATTTGTCATTCCAATGCAGGGGGAGTGGCCTTCACAATCATTATCATCATCATCATCATCATCATTTTTAAAATTATTATTAGGGGATAATAAGGGAAACGATAAATGAGGGATATAATTTCCTTTTTAAAAAGAAAACAATCTATTTGACACAGCTGAAGCTCTGGCATTCCCTCAAACTTACCTCATTATATCAGACACAATACAATGTTTTTAGAGAAGAAAAAATCATAACTAAGGCACTATGATAAATTCAGTCAAATGACAATAAAAATAACAATAAAGTAAAGTTTTATAGACTATAAAACAATATTAACTACCACCCAGGGCGTTCATGTGTCCACCACAACAAAGGATCCTAATTGACTTTCCGTTGACATTGTTTCCATTATACCAGCCATCACCACGTAATGCGGTAAGAGGTTGTGGTCATTTCACGTATTTCTGTGAGATCAGGTTGGATTTTTCACAGCTGCCTCGAGTTTTCCAAATTGATACTTGATACTCCATTTGAGCTGCAGCAGAGCCAGTGATGCTGTGACAAGAGGGAATCAGGGTCATCTGGTGACCTTCAAAAAACCCATACTTATTCTACATGCATACATCATACATAATAGTGGTACAGTAAATGGATACAAAGATCAATTAAATCTTTGTTTATATACACTATATATATGCATGCATATTTTTTTTAGTAAAATAATCAAAAATATTAAAAACAATAAATGCTCAGTGTACCACAACAAATCAGACTAAGTTACCCATTTCAAATGTTATCAACCATAAACTACATTCTAGCTTGCCAATCATCCGTTTCATTAAATACACATAAACACACACATACACATCATAGAATGAGTGCATGATTGTGAGTACACACACAAAGATACACACAGACATTCAAGCACACCTGCTCCAGATGTGCTGTAATCTTGTCAATCATTCTGCCTTGCTCCAGTAGACAACCAAGGAGGGCAAAGTTGACTTCCTCCACTGACAGCAAACAGGACTAGTTAATAGAGAAAAACAAAGGAAGTGAGGATGATAGGATAGGTAGACAAAATTCAGTCAGTTTTGCCACAATATCTGCAATATGAAACTCCTTTAAAAGATACATTACATCAGCTTACAATACATCCAGACTGTAATTATCGTGAACATTGTAACAACCAACAACAAACAAAATTCACCTGTAATATGGGGATTTGTTCAAGAGTTCATTTATCAAACACTGCACATGAAAGCTGCTTTTATTACGCGAGACACCACAGGGAGTATCTCTACAATGACATGCTGTGTTTGCATTTTGGTGTGACTGGATAAACACAAACACTGTAATCCAGATAATACATCTAAGGCCGAGTTGGGAGTCTGACGAATAAAGTGTATGGTGCAGAGAAGAGATATTGATCCTTTAATTAGAAGACATGATGTATCTTGCCATTTGACCAGCCATGGGTCAAATTATCTATCTATCTATCTATCTATCTATCTATCTATCTATCTATCTATATATATATATTAACCTGTATTTGAGTCCTGCAAGTCAAAATGGACCTTTTTAAATTCACAGCAACAACCTGGTGGTAGCTGCAGGGAGGGTGGGTGTGTGTGGTTTGGATGCTGAACAGAATCTCCCTTTAAATTTTCCTTCTCATTAATTATTTAATAATAAGCTTTCTCACCTAATTCAAACTGTCAGTGTATTTAAATGACAATGTATTGTTTTATTATGGTTATTATCTCTTTCTATGAATTTTTTGTCCTCATATTCTAGTTGTGTCTCCACTGCTGAATGATGTCACTTTTCTGCAGGGACAGCCTAATTTTCCCATGAGAATAAATGAAGTTTCATCTTATCTTAATACAGTATGCTGGTGTGTGTGTGATTGACAACTATCTTACTCTCTGTATTGACTTTGAGAGAGAATTTAGCAGTGAGGCTGGCCAGTTGTTCCTCTTGTCTGATCTGTTTCTTCAGCTTCCCTTTCCTGTCTCAGTCTTTCTTGCTCAGGGTCATGCAGACCTGGAGACAGGGAGAATCACCTTCTAAACTCCCTGTGCCCTGCATGTCCCCTCTCAGCTCCACCGTCCGCCAAATCCTGCAGCATCAAAGCAGAGCGCCTCCTGTTGATTGATGGAGAGAGAGGGAAGAGTAGAAATTGAGAGAGGAATTGGAGCAAGCAATAGTGAGAAAAGAAACCTGCACGAAAGTTGGATCAAATTATTGGACTTCTCGTCAACTAGCTCTCCCTGATTGTCAAAAATGTATAACATGACATGTGTTACAATAATGATGGAAGATTGTACTGTAGTTCTTACAGAGGTAACAGTTTTTGTGTGGGTATGTGTGTGTGTGTGTGTGGTTGGGGGGGGGGGGGGGGGGGGGGGGGGGGGGGGGGGGGGGGGGTATGTCATAGTAAAAGGGTTTCAACTTCAATGAGAACATTATAAAAATGTGTCTTAAATGATCCATCTAAGTTGTTATACAGAGCACATCAGACAGAGAGTCAAACTCATAAAAGTGCATAAGATTTGCTTGGTGTTCCTGCCTACTTTTGAATAGGCAAAAGGTACATGCAGTACCATCCATACACTCCGTTTGACCTATTTAAAGAATGAGCAATCACTGTACAGAAATAAATTAAAAAAACACAGCTCGGTGGCAGATGGTGACTATTATATTTATGTATAATCTGTAGTGCAAAGTGAAACCAGAGAAGTTGAATTTGAGAACACAACAATGAGATGGACAGCTGATGAGGCACGGCAGCTTTCCGGCAGCAATGCTACTTCAGAGTAGTACAGAGTAAGATGCAAACCATTTGAAAGGACAGATTTGGCCTATGAAGTGTTCACACCCCTAATTCAGCATCATCTACTACAAGAAGTGAAGCAGCAAAATTACCTTTTTAAAAGCTGCGTTATATTTGTTTAAGACACACTCTATAGCTACAATATGCAACGTTGGACAGATTTGCACTGTCTTGCCTTTACATTTTTTAATTTATTCACATAATTCAGAACACTGAAAAAGCTTGACATATTAATTGACATAAAATTTGGTACTTTCATGGCCCCAAATAATGACTCCTAAGGATATTGGTAACTCCCTGGTGAGGGACTGCATTTGTTCACTCAGAGCAGAAATGCTTCCTCGTGAGGATGGTTTTCCGCTGGCGGATACCATTTTGTGAACTTGTATCACATGCACATGCCTGGTTTTTACATGCGCAGGTTTTGAGACTAATTAAGTGCCATCCTCCTACCTGTGCACTGTGTGCTCTACGCTGGCCACCAAAACACCAGACAGGTAAAGTGAATTTCAAGGTCAGGAAATAGTCAGAGCGCTGCTTGCGTTGGTCGTTGCGCCTCCATGAAAATAGGGCCCTTTATCTTTATATACAGTCTATAGCTTGAACTCAGCGGAATCTTTCTCCATCCTCTGATGTACCTTTTACTCTTTTTTTCTCCTTGCATCGCAGCCATGGCCTCACAGTTCTCACTGTGGACCCAGACTGTATTGAAATGCATGGCCAACCAGAGTTTTCTCCTGAGTCACCATGCCCTCGCTGAGAGGTGCAGGCAGAGAAATGGGGGTGAGACAGCAGGGGGGAGGAAGGAACTGGCCTGCGTGCCAACACCTGGAGTCTAAAGCCCCAGAGGGGTGCCACAAGTGCAGCTCCTTGCCTGAGGGCCACTCTTCCATCCTCATAGTGTCGACCACGATCCATCAGTGTGTTTCTCCACAGCGATGACTGACATGCTGCTGGCTGGTTAATCAGTTAGACTGACCCAGCCTGGGGGCCTCATCACGCTGATGCAATGAGATCTTTGCTGTCTCTGGATACGCTCCTCAGTTTCACACAATAGTAGAAATGAGATCTGTGCATGCATTCTTTTCCACAATAACTGGTGTAATGGAAGGCAGAGGCTGATAATAAGTTTGAATGCAGCTGCAGGAGAAACCACAACTAGAGATGGGATAATAGATTAGGAGCCAAAAGGTATTTCTGACAGAAATTTGGTGATTTCCTCTATCTAGTCTCTTCATCTCTCTGCCTTTCCAATCATGCCGCCATTCAATCTCCTGACTCACTTGGATGACAGATTTTCTATGCCTCTCTATAAAAGAGTTGTAAAATTTAATGGAAATAAAATTCTGTTTAAAAGCCACAAATCTTTCAGATTCTTTTCATGAATACAAGCATTTAGTTTTCTTACACATAAAAGGCAAAAAGTGTATCAGTGTGTGATCAATCATGGCAAAATATTCTGCTTATTGAATCCCTGGTTGTCTTATTAGAGAAGAATTTGTTACTGTGGTCTGATACTGTGGACCATAGTATTCTCATTAAAAGACCAAAGCAGTGGTATTTGTGAGTCTGAACAGGCGCTTAAGATGTTAAGAAATAACGAAACAACAGCAGAATGTCTTCAGCTATATTCAACCTGTCTTTGCTGCTATAATGCAATACTGTCTTGAGAAATTTTGTATTGATGTATTGACTGAAAACCTGTCTATTGTTTCTTGTCCTATTCAGTGAACATTGCAAAAATAAATTCAATACTAAATTGCAGTGATACAAATAGGATTCCAATCATCTTGAAAAGACTCCTGTAATACTATGAACACTTACCTTCTGACTTATAACCAATAATTCATCCATCTTTTAGCATATGGTTCATTGGCTTTTTTTCAGAATTGATTTTAAGATTGTACTCATTGCTATTAAAGCTTTTTCTCTTTTTTATACATTTTGTTTCTGTAAAGAACATTTTTTACATTGCATCTTTGGATCTCGGGACATAGCAACATGCTAGCTTGAAATCCAGCAGGCCAAGTGAGATGACTATTCAGATTACCACTTAGGCTGTAAACAAATCTGCAGCCTTGTCATATTATGTAGATCAGTGATTTGGAGGCAAAAAAAAAATTATTTTATTATTTAATCTTTCATTTACGTACTTGCTGAGTCTCAACAGTTCTAAAGCAGAGAAGACAACATGAAAGTGAACCTACATGTTGGCTGTCATGCTGTTCTAACAGAATTCCCTCTCTATTGACAGAGTGTTGAGTCTTTCACTGGTCACCGCACTGCGTAGACACTGTGCACATAACAAACTTACAATCCAAAAACATAAATGTCAGATGCTCACAAGGTGATGGCCAGAACATCAACCACATTGCCACAGTAGGGGGTGTAGCCTTTTCTCAGAAGGAGGAGGCTCGACTGTGCTACAGTAACCACTTTTTTACTGTGTTCTATAATCCCCTGCACTGCATCTCATGAGCTCCACTGTATGCTGCACTTACATGGTTTATATGACTATCAGCCTCTCTTTATTAAATCAGTGTTAATGACCTATTCTTACGACTTTACAGTCTAATGTGCATCCTGAAAGTCAACATCTGTAGAGTGTTACAGAACAAATACCTTGCTAAAATCAGCAAAGCGGACACATGTGGCACATATAGTGTCTAACATCAGCAATAATATACCATTAGCATTCAGAGCCTTACACTGGCAATCAAAAAATCAAATGGATGAAAAGGGAAGGAAAAATGCAGCGGATCCCTGAAGCCAATGGGGAACAGTTAACAAAATGAGAAAGCAATCACTGCACTGGGCATAGTCAGCAGCCAGTAAATGAAATTCTTCTACTTGACTAAGTAGCTATTTTAGTCCACTAATGAGTGGCCATGAGATTCTATTTAGCTTATCTCTCTCAATCAGAATCATAATTTCCTCAAAACACCCACGGTGATAAGAGAGTGGAGTGGTGGAAACCCAAGATGAGCAAACTGAAGTTGAGACCAGCATATCTGTGCTAATGAAACAGTTCAGTTAATGTACAGGTCTACAGAGAGGAGGCTCCAGGCTATATCATCAAGTATTATGTGACTGTATTTCTATTGCTGAAGATTAAGAAATCCATCCAGTCACATTGCCATGTGCCGCAATGTGCTGTTGGCTCATTGTGACTCTGTAGGATTGATGACACAATATTTGAGAAAACCTATGTTGTGTTCATCTCCAGCAGGGAGTCTTCCATTTTGTTTACATGTTACAGTCCCTATATGTCGCTGCTATGATTATTTACTGCCTTTTATCCACTGATCATGTTGGTACCCCCTATGAGCCCCCTGCCTATAAGTAGAGGGTGGGGAGGATGTCAGAGTCACTTCTTATATATGAGCACGACTGACACTAATGCCTTACTTTGAGGACCGATGTGTGTTAGCTGCCTCTAATATACCTTCATGGGACCTCAGTAGCATACAAAGCATGACTGAAAGGTGAAATTGAAGTCGGGAGTGGATTCTCATCTGGACTGAGCTGACACAGATTAGACCCTGAAGTGTCTAAATAACTGTTTGATGGCTGAGGAAAGCAAATGAAGCAAGTGAGGAGTGGGAGAAGAAAGAAAAGATGGACACGTAGAATGGGCTTTACCACATACCAGTGTGTCCCGTCGCTTCATCCAATACACTCCTCTTCTGCTGCTGTATGGATATTGACTCCTGCACAAAAAGACAGTTTCATGTACAATGACTCCACTCCATGGCAGTGCAATATACACTAGACACACTACTTATTAGCTTGTCGCTAACTGCAGAAAATTGCCTCCCCTCTCATGGTCTCAAAATCCTCTCACAGCTTGGTTTTGGGGGTTATAGCAGACAGAAATTATCCTTAATTGAAATTTACACTTACTTTGAGTGGGTTCAAAAATGAACTACTGGCTCAGCAGCAACAATTCCTCACACCTAATGATACCATACCGATGAGTCTGCCCACATGACCATTTCATGACCAGTTTATGTGAGTATTTTCTGATCTAAAAAACATGCATTCATCGACCTAAATCATGTTTTTGCAAATGAACTCTTCGCTCAATGATCAAGCAATTAAAACAAATTGGTTAAGGACAGATTGTGGTCATGGTTAAAAGAAACCATGTTGACTGTTGGTAGGAGATGGGTGGCAAACTGTGGTGTCAAAATCAGACATTTTTTATGCCCAACCATCTACCCCAATTTCTTCCACATGATGTTTTTCAAGACTATGAAAATGTCACTATCCACTCCCCTGTGGTACCTGTTTTTGGTCTCCACTAACTCCTGAGGGAAATATCTGGCTCTTTAGCTGCTTAGAGCTCCATTACAGCTAGTTGTCTGTCTGCAGTTTAGTGCTGCATATGTAGTGTTTTTCACTGAAAAAAAAGCTCTCTGTTGCCGCTGGAAATGACTTGTGTGTGAGATTGAACAAAACAGTAAGGTTGCAGGCAATAAAACCAACACAAGGAGTTGATAGACACTAAAGAGCTCTGTAGAACTGAGGGAAACTGCCAGAGTAGTGTGACAATTCTCTGTGGGTTACAAGTAGCACATTACTCTTTTCATATTACACTTAGTAATTTGAACAATATTCAAATTTTGCATGTCACTCCCTGTCTCTCTCACCATTGTTTCCTGTCACCCCTCTACTGTGTCTCTCTAATAAAGGTACAATATGCCTGTGATATAATATTTTCATTTTTTTCACACTTATCAAACCATTCAGTGACCCCTGTGTCCTGTATGGAGGCATCTGTATACCTTTCAGTATGTTTCATCACTCATCTATTCAGGTTTTTTTCCCCTAATATGTAGGTTTTAAGCATTTGAATAAGTGACCAACGCTACTGATTATTTTGCTGAGGACAGTATATCCAGTCTGGACTGGAGCAGCCACTGCATATGTGGCTAAATTTGTGGTGATATTCAAATATAGCTCTGGTTCTTTTTTGCACCATTACACGATGTAATAACGCTGGAGCATGATAAAATTATCTTAAACAGAGAAAGTAAACAGATCTTTTTTCTAGTAGCATAGAGGCTATTTGCACAGAAGCAGTGTCTGTATTATTTATAAGTACTTTTTTACAGATGTGTCCATTGTACTGTGGATTATTATGCTATTTTGTCTGAAAATATTGGGTCTCATGCATGAATGTATATATATTTTTATATATCTGTCTTATATTTGTTCTTGCACAAGGCAATAAGAGGAAAATAAGAAAATCCTTGGTGGGATTCATGAAATGCGGACAGCCAAGTCTGTTTTTTCCCACTTGCATATGTTGAATTGCATTTGATTTTAAATTGGATGTGTGTGCCAGGCAATTTGCAATTAAGCAACACCCCAATAAACTTATATAAGGGCAGCAAGGGCACCGTGTGCAAACCACCAAACCAACAAGCCACAGCAATTTGACAACGTAATGTTAAACTCAGACAAAAGAAGAAAGAAAAAAAGGAAAAGAAAATGTCATCAGCGGGCAGTTAAAAGAAAAAAAACTTTTTGTCTACAGAGATAGAAACTCTACTTGATGAAGTTTTGTTAAGAAAAAAAGAAAAAAATTCAAGTGTGAGGAATAGGGTCATCAGCCCAGAAAAGTGTAAGAGATCACCAGTGCAATGAATGCTATATGTGCAGAGGAAAGAAGTCTTTGTGAAATTTAAAAAAAAATGGTTTGATCTGAAAATGGATGTCAAAAAACAACTGTCTGCTGCCAGACATACTATGACAGTCACTGGAGGGGGCCTGGAAACTGTCAAGGCAACAGACATGGATGAGCGCATCAGAGCCATCATTGGAGAGGTTTCTCTGTCAGGGTGCAGTCTGATATTCTGCTGGTCAGAGACCTGCCACAACCAGGAAACATCCCGCCAGCACCAGACAGCATACCCCAGGATCAACTAGCAACATCTGAAGACAATGGTAAGCATTACTCCAAATTTTTAATCTTCAAAGGGAATTTAATTAAGTTGATTGCTTCATTTGATTCCACATTAAACATATTAAAAAAAAAAACAAAAAACCACATGAAATTTAGCTAATCTGTAGCGTACCACGCCCATTTTTGTTTAAGCTACATGCCCATTTTAAATCACTGGTATATGAACAAATGAAACAAAATACATATGTATTAATGGTCTTTATTTGTTATTAAGATGCATCTGCCTTTAGTGCCCCATCCACCTCTCAGAGTGCGCCTGTATCATCAAGACAATCCACCCGAGTAGAGATCATCTCGTAGTTGGTCCTACAAAATCAAGAGAAGATATTAGAGACTTTTGTGTGTATTGACTTACTCGTGGTCCAGGACACTCTGAAATTTTGATTTTACCTAAGAACAAGCAGGAAGTACACAAGTACTGATAAATGCCACAAAAGTTCTTAAAGTGTTTACACGCACAATTTAAGATTAAATCTGGGCGTACGCACGATTCATGCATGAGGCCCATTGTTCACTTTCAGAGCTGAACGTTCAAGGCAGGCATGGCCACTGAGAAGCCAAACAGCATCCATAGCACTGAAAGTCCTGTAATTGTTTCATTCAGTTACTATTCCCTCTGTTTCCCAGTATGAGAATAAACTTCCCCATCTGACTTTCTGCCTGAAGGCTTAGAGGGAGGAATGTGGCAGGAATACAGATACAGCTTTCCAGCATGTCTCGATACAACAGAACTAAAACTTCTGAATGAGTTGCTGTTAGTTACTGAAACAGTATGCCTGCACCTTTTTGGAGATGTTTGATGTTTGAATAACATGGCATTGACGTGGTATGTATTCATGTAACTTCTACATCAAAGCAGCACTAAAAACAGCACTAAAAAAATCAAAAAACAAACCAGGAAGAGCAGCAACTTTGGTCTTTCAGAGCCATTAGCTGTTCCTTCTATGAATAATCAGAATGTAGCGGCAGTGAATTATACATTCAATTGTCTGGACATGGTGATGATGTAAATTAGCCACAGTCTTTAGGGAAATGATAGTAAAGTTCTGTCTATAACAGGATTACAGGGATTGTCTGGCTCAGTGGAATCACATGTCATCAAACATCATTAACATACTTTACATTCCTTGTCTACTTTCTTGTAATTTCCTTATTTCTACGCTACCTGCATGGCTCAAGGGATGCTCATGTCAGTCTGATGGTCAGTTGGTGGGTCCACAACTTTGGTCCAGACTGAAATATCTGCACAACCATTAGATGGATTTCCATGAAATGTTGTACAGACATTCATAGTCCTCAGAGGAAGTTGCCCACTGACTTTGCCGAACCGCTGAGTTTACCTCTAGCGCCACCACGAGGTTGACATTTACAATTTTTAGAAAAATATCTCAATAACTATTGGATCAATTGCTGTGACATTTGGTGCAGACATTCAAGGTCCCCAGTGGATAAAGTCTAATGAATTTGGTGATCCTTGACTTTTCATGTAGTGCCTGATGTTAGCATTTAGCTCATAGCACCCCTGTGCCTGACAACAGGCTCCCATTCCGCTAGCTTGGTTGTAGACTCTTAGGGCCCTATTTTCGTGAACAGTCAAGATTGCAGTCAAGTGCGCCCTGTACAAAGCACCAGGGGCATGTCCAGCGCACATTTGGTATTTTTGTGGCCAGACGTGCCGGGTGCACTTGTGGTGCACTTGGATACAGGGTGGGATCAGAAAGAATACATTATCATACATTATATGTGGGTATATGGAGGCACATTTGCTACTTTTATCATCTTTAAACAGAGGGCTCTCTCAGTCATGATGTACTGACAATTTGGGAATCCTGCAGAGTTTTTCTCAGAGAAAACTTGTTGCTGTCCAGGTTTTAAAAAGTTTCAAATATGAATACAGCAGCTAAAATATACTGCCAAGGGCAGGTGATGACTCTTTTTAAGTTAAATTCACTATGCTGGACACACTGATGTTCCAGTAACCACCGTGTTTTCTGTACATAATAACTCATGATTTTACTTGCCACATGTTTACCTATATTGTGGAGAAAAACGTGGAGCTCCAGGCAAAACTGTGGCCTGGTTTCTGTGATTTTGCAACAGTCTGGTGCTGGTTGCACAAAATTTAACCAGGTAATTGTACCTTGACAATGTGCAGTGTCATTCCAATTAGAGACTGCAGATTGAACCTGTCGCCTTCAGATGGCTTTACAGAGAGTCATCAGGTAAAGTAAAGGATGCTAGCTGTTGTGGATGACAGATGCTGGTAAGAATCATTCAAGTCAATCAGTCATTAATGCCATTACCAGAAAAGAAACTGTCTGGAAAGTTTAAAGACAAAACACAAAAAAAGCGGTTTGTGTGATTTCAGAGAGGTTTATATAAGTCTGCTTTCACCCAAATAAAGCGGCAAAATAATATGGAACACAAATGTACTGAGCTTTCAATCTGCTCCAAGCAGGTGAGTGGCGTAAGACGCATTTATTCTTGGTACCAAGATTGCAGTGTGCTGCTGGACTGGCATCCCCACACCCTCAACTGTGCCTATCATCCCACTGTGGTGCACAGTGAGTCACCAAGATGCCAACCTGGTGCCGTCAAGGAAATAACCTCAGTGAGAAAATAACAGTGTGCTGCAGCACTTTGCACTCCGCACCAGCACAAAAATAGGGCCCTTCGTCTTATTATGGTAACTTAACTTTTGTAGGCAGAAGGCAGAATATTCATAACTCACCCATATCAGGAATGCCACACCCAGGCAGCAGTTTGGACCAAAACAAAAGCAAGATTACGTTAAAATCAGAGTGTGTTATTTGTGCAAGTTTACCACTGTGAAACTAGAGGCCGAACAGTCATGCTGCCATAATAAAACAATGTACAGCATAGCTTTATAATCTCAGAGGTGAATGGGTCCTTGAGGTATATCAAGACATGCAAACCCAACACTGCACCAATACCTGCAGCACAGCAGAGCCTTCACAGAAAATTGAGTATGAAAGGTTGTTATGGGGACTATAAATGAGATGCAGAATGGATTCATTTTTGTTAGTGTGAAAATGCCAGAATCCACTGAGCACCATGATGTTATTAGGGACAGCTAAAGAAGAGGTAAAGGAAAAGGGAAGAAAAGTAAAAAATAATAAGGGCAGAGGTGATAAAAGAAAGAACCCATAAGAGAAAAGAAACAGAGAATGTAGCAGTAAGGGGTTGGGGGGGGGGGAGTTGAGAGAATATAAACCTTTGTGAAATGTGCAGTAAGAATCTGCATTTTTCTGACAATGTCCCTTTTGAATCTGACCTTTTCTGCTTCTTGTCAGTCTCCCCTCTCAATAGATCTTTCCTCTGAATATCTCAGATTTGCAGCAAAATAGAGGAAGTCAAAGAAGGTCAGTTATGTTACACTTGGCAACTCACCTTTGTTCTTTAACTTTAATAGAGAATAAACAGTCCTGTAAATACAATATGATACATCTCTACATGCCTAAATACACTTGTTGAATCCCAAGCAGCTCCAGCAGGTATACATGCTTTGCTCAGGGGAACTTCACAAGTGCCAAATTCAAGAAGTGCAATAGGTATTCTTTCACTTTTTGTGGTTTTTGTTTTACAGTAGGTTCATCATACATTTTACTGGTTTTCATCTGTGGATATTATTACTAAATGATGCACCCATATATTGCTCTTTTTATGCGCAAAATGAGGCAGCAGTGCAACGAAGAAATTATTTCCCCTTACTATCCCTCAAAAAAAGGTTGCACCACATTAATGTAAACTGCAAACCTGGTTGTCCAATGTCCTTCAAATGTGTGCAAATATATATGGTTGTGGAGAGTAAAAGTATGACATTTCTCTGTCAATTTGGGATTCTACCTCAGCAGTACTGACATGAATATAACGGAAAATATCATATAATAGAATAACTGGTAGTGCTGTGCAGTGGGTCTGCTTCCTTCCAAACTTCATTGTTATTGTGTTGCAGTAGTTCCATCACAGCTGATATTACTTTAGTTTATTGACTATCTATGTGTGTTTGAATATTTTATAGCCTCTCTAATGACGCTGACAGTTATGACAGAAAAAGTGAGCACAAACATGACATATTCTATTTGCAGTCTAAATAATTGATTCATGTTGATGTAGTGTCTCTGGTAAATCTCTGAGTTTCTGAGGTGTGATATAATGATAACTGTAAAGGGGACTTCCTCTCCACTCCCCTCCTCCTCACATGTAAAAATCATATTATGGCCAAAATATCATAATGGCTCATCATGTGATCTTAGACATAAAGTCCTAGAGCTTGTCATGGGAATTTACCCACTTAACTTCATCAAGGAAAGAGACAACTCTCGATATAGAACTGTCACACTTTCTTTAATGCTTAGAGCATGGCTCACGAATACCCACTACAGACAAACGAGCTGCTGTAGAGGAGTGAACCCTGAACAGGGACGCATACTTCTTAATCAGTTTCACACCAACCTCTAGGAGTTGTTGTGACTACTCTATGCATGATTATACCCAAACAGACATGGCAGGATCTGTTTCAGAATAAACAGATGTTCTTTGTTTCTTTTTCACACATGAACATACTGTTCAGATGCACAAACATGATTTCTATGATTATCACTAAGCATTTTCACCTTTCACAAGTTCACACAAGCATTTATACATATTCATACAATAATTTCCCTCACATTTCCCCCCTTCTCATTATTCTTAATAAATAAAGTCAGAAATTATTGTTGGCTGCATTCATCAGGAATTGGATTTTGGTTTATATCCTCATCATAATATGGCAGTTCTTGCAGAACCATCTGTTTAATGGATATTGAGTGATCATATTGAGTGAACATTCTGGTGAGCATGGATCTGAATATAGGCACTATACAGGTGGCATGGCAACAGAGAATAAGGAATACAGTCATTAGCCAGAGCTGACATGTTGCAAATACCTCATTGAATAGCCTGCTCATCGTCACCATTAGCTGGGATAAAGGTACAGCATGATGTCCCAGTAATAGCACATACGCCTCCCTGCGCAGCAGTGGTTTGGTCTAGAACCATGCAGTTTTGCATCGCTGTCAGTCTAAGGGCCTCCAATTAATCACTAATTGCTGTATCTGTGGCTATAGTGACTGTTGTAAATGTAAAATTGAGATTATTGAATGCTAGTCCGCTAGCCCACTAGGTGGCATGGTGATATTGAGGTAGTGGCCAGTTGAAAGTTAGGCGAAGAAGAAACTAGTTCATGTTTTGCAATGTAAATGTTGTAACCCGGCTGCACACTTCCTTCGCCAGGAGCAAAATAAAACTTCTCTCTGTTCAAAAAGAAGAACCAGTTGTAATATATTCTTTGCTACTCTCGCCCAAGAGAACAATCCTAAAGCTACTTTATTGCCTTCAGACCATAATTTGTGGTCTTCCAGAACATCAAAACCCCATATTGAATCGTTTGGCATGAATTCAATGGACCTCTTCTTTTGTGTATTTTGGGTTTGGGCCATGAGAATATATGTAGAATCTGCTTAGGTTACCAAAGTGCACAACCTACCCCAATTACTTGGGAGAGCTGTGTAAATGTCAGGTCCACATAATTGATATGTAACATAACCAGTACTCTAGAGCCTTTACTCACCAGTGGGGCGATGCCCGAACAATATGCAGTGGAATGTTTCCCTGTGGACATGGAGTTTGGATATGGAATACGCCATGCATTCTTTGCACATGCGTTCAGTCATCGGTTGCGGTTGGGTCCACATGAGCTACTTTGTAAACGTAGGAGACACTGTGTCTCATTCCTGTAGGGGCAGTGACTGTAGCTTTGTTGGCACTGTACTTTGTCTAAAAATTCTAACTGCTGTTTGAAACAGATTGGGAAAGTCAGTGAGTGAGGTACTATCACTGGCGTTGGGAATTTCATGAACACTTGTGGCCAGGCTAACAATTCCTTGACCATTGAGCAGTTTCAGCTGATTATGGGTGAACATGTTATTTTCATAGGAATGGTGAAATTTGCCTTAGACTGAACTACTCCTAATCCAGGGTGTGTTGTGAGCCCTGCTAGGCAATTGATTTTGCTAGCTGTTAATTTTCTTACTCTGCTGAAGGGAGTTCCTCCAGCATGTGACATGTGCATGCAGACATAACATGAGTATGAATGATACTATTTGGCAGTGAAGTTAGCATAACGCCGCCAGGTGTTGGTTGTGTAGGGCTGTGGGAGAATGAGGAGTGTCAGCCATGCTTCATCAACTCTCGCTACACACTTAGCCTTTCTGATCTCATTGTGTGGATGCGCAAGATCCACAAGAGAGGCAGTACTACGAGGCATGTGAAAGAAAGCAAAACACACATCGGTTGACCTGTGCTGCAGCCAAATCGACAGACTGCACAAGCAAGCAGCATGATTAACTCAAATTACAAATAATTAAATTAAATCAAAATATCACAGCAATATGAAATGTCAATAAACTTGAATAAACTTCAATTGCATCAGAGCACAGACTTACAGTGCACAGCTTCTCTCAACACATTCAATTATAAAATCAATAAAGCATGGGGGCTCAGAGATCAAGCTACAATCCTTGCTGTTCTGATATGGTTATGCCGTCTAATTGCATTTTTAGCATAGATAACATGATTATGAATATGTAGACCAAATGTGAGGAGCCCAGATCTTGCTGTGCTGTAAAACTGTATGGGGAATTATAGTAATAAAATGATGCCTGATTGCTGGCTGTGTTTCCCCTCCCTGTTTAAAGTGAAGAGTTAATCAATCTGCCTGTTTTAGAATCGGTTGTGCCTTTAAACCCTACCTTGGGGCATGATGGAAAGAGGCCTGATGTTAAAAGGTTTTGGTCAAAATGCTAGTAGACAAAGATTATTTTTTTAAAAAAAGAAAAAAAAAAGCAGATATTGGAAAAACTCAGCAAAGAGGTCTATTTATCAATAAATCTACCAACCGCAAAATATGCAACTGTATAATTCATCCCTTCCAGCAGTTCCAGTCCCAACCAGTGGAACTTATAAGAGAGTTAAGTGATAGCAGCAGCAGTTAAGACCTCCAGAACATGCTGATATATACCTTCTACTGAATGTTTAATGAGTATAAGAGTTGCTAATGGGTGTCAGGTGTCAAAACTGTAGCAGCTATTTTTTTCATTGTGATTGTGAATTACAATCCACTTCTAGCAGGTGATTTGCATCTAAAAAAGCAGTAAGAGCAGCAAAATACATTGATCATTAATTTCTAATTAGTGTGATTGCTGGAAATCACAGGAGTCAGATTGCTTTTCTTTTTTTTTGCTAAATTAAACACAACAAATGCTTTCAATGCCCTTCTAATGCTCAACTCATTGCTTTGAGTTGAGTATTGCTTTGTTCAGTCTATGATTCATGCATCCAGTGAACCAGCAAAGTGAAAAAAAGAGTGACTGTGCTGTCCAGGGCAAGGATTTCATTACAGGTACAGGAGCCACATTTTATCAATGGATAAAGCTGAGGGACTTGATAAAGGTAAGTTTCAAAACAAATGTTAGCTAGATTTCCATTCAAAAGGTAAACTAATTAAGCCAAAGTTTAAGAACTGGTTGACTGGAGGGGTTTTCTTTTCTAGTTTAAATATCCCACCCAGTAGTGGTAGAGAATCTTATGCATAGTCTATGATCTGTGATTGTAAACTGTGTTTGTGAAAAGCTACATTTGACTGGGCTTTAAATGTGAAAGCCCTACTGACAAACTTAAGTTCCTGTCATGTCATGTTGGCTAAACTATGCCAAAATCACGCCCATCACCTTGGCGTTTACCCTTTTACCATCAATGTCTGCAAAAATGAATCAAATCAAAAAACAAGTTTAAGGACACATTCCTTTATCAAGGTTGGTCTGCTTGTTTCTCTCTTGAGCCACTGGGACTTCAGATGTGTCCCATTTCATATAACCACATAACACACCTGACTTAATGGACGGAAAATATAGGTAGGCTGTCAAATAAAGCATTACCATAAATCAGAGCTTCGTCTAGTCACCCATGGTTAGCAGGCAGACTGCTCAGGCCTTGAATATAGAAGCAGAGGTTTCGTTGATACTTCACAGGGTCACATCAATCAGCCTTGACTGTCAGAACAGCTGTGTGTCAGAGTCATGTGGCTCAACATTAAGATTCCACATACAGGAGGTGCTTGCTTGCCACAGTTAATGTAAATGCTGCCTCCAGTGCCCACCTGACATGTATTGAGTGGCATGGTTGATAAAGTAGGTGATGGTGCGTAAAGTCTAGCTAAGCGAAGGAAACACATATGCCAAAGGTACAGTCACACCAGAGGCAAAGTTAACCTGCAAAATATGGCAAGAAACAGGGAAATACTGAGGGTAGTACATGGGCTATTAGTTAGCATGAGAACCAGTTATAACTGACATTAGCGTTCCACATATTCTTCCACATATTCATTCATCTTCTTATAAGATAGATCCTTGCCGTTGCACTCTACCGGACATGCAGCACCTCTCCGATTATGCATCCCATGGTTACACTAACAAGAGATGCATCTCATTTCTCTTTGTCACCTTGCTTCCCTCACTTAGATGATTTGGCAAAATGCTGGCCATCATACTGGGTGGATTGGAGTGACAGCTATTGCTTTTCAACCACTTATTTTTAGAATAAACCTTGAAAGAGTTAGAAAAAAATTTGGTACTGTAAATCATAATAATAATAATCAATAATCAAATAGTATAATCTAGGGTACTGATGGACTAACTGTGAGCGATGAAAGAAAAGATCAAAAAAGAAGAATCCCCCTGGTTGATGAAGAGATGCCAGATGGTTTTGTTTTTGGTCCTTCATTATTCAGACATTGTAATATTAACATAAGGATGAAAAATAATGAAAACAAAACTAAATAATGGAAAGAACGTGTATTTGTAGGTGTTACTTGTGTGTTACTTGTGTAAAGTTGCCTGAGCCTCCTCTGGGTAGCTTCCTTTCTTCCCGCTCCTCTGTGCGGCATTAAAGGATGTTAAACATGTTTAAGGTTGGCAACTCCTGATTGATTTTCGTGGAACACGGAAATGAGGTCCACTGAAAGACCTAAAGACTTTCTGAGGGAGAGGTCACTAACACCATCTCTCTCATATTGTCTGGGCTTGGTGTGTTTCAGTATTTCCCTGGTCAATGTTCACCCAGATAGACCACTAACACCATCTCTCTCATATTGTCTGGGCTTGGTGTGTTTCAGTATTTCCCTGGTCAATGTTCACCCAGATAGACCTCTGTGAGGTGAGATCTGTTTGCACCTAAACTCAAGCAACCCTACCCCTTCTACTAAAATGAATGGGTTGAGAACTCTGGGGAGATCTGTTTTAGTTGATGTAGCTAACAGAAATGGAGTTCAGGGAAATCAGAAAAATTACTCCATTGATTCTTTTTCCTCTACTAATTATTCATTACCCCCTCTCAAGATGTGGTCCCAGGTTGCCCTGCTTCTATTTGAACATAGAAAGGAGCCAGAAGCATTTGCCTCCTGTTGCAAAACCTGGTGCTTTTCAACTGTTGTGTTTTGGCTTCTGAATCCCTGCCGCCATCTTAAGAGAAGACTAAAGTGGACTTTTGAGAGGTTAGTCCTTTAGGGCTGTGAGAGTGATTCAGTGCTGTACACTCAAGGACTGCATCATACCCTTTATTTGTAATCTTTCATCATTTTTCTCTGGACAAAGTGGGATGAAGGATGAAGTAATACAGGTATGAGTGACAAACAATATTTAGAGGTTTTAGACTTGTTTAGTAAAGTGATCCACCTTTACGTCAGTTTTTGTTAGGTTTGCTTAAGAACAAGTGTGTTTCATTTTCAATCCTAGAGCCAAGATGGTAGAGGTATATGTTATTTTACGTGTCCTGTAGTCTAATGTGTATTGGTTAGTCCATAAATCAGAGGGGAATTTCAGAGCGAGCGGGGCACTAGGCTGCTTATATATCTACTAAAGGAAGGAATATCTGTATGTATGTCCTTTGCTTATTTTTCAGAACTGTTCATTTGATTGACTCCACACTTGGTAGGTGTACGGCTGGGGACCCAAGGGAGTAGTGTCAAATTTTGTGCAATTTGGAAAGGTGAGACATTTAATAATAATAAACGTTGAATAAACCAGCAATCAGCAAGTCTCTCAGCTCTGTGCAGGGGCAGGGTGGAGCTTCAAGGCTTTGCCGACTGAAAATAGGGATGACATAAGAGCCCATTATGATCGATCCACTTTACTTTATGGTGCACATTACTTTATTTTTAAATGCAGCCCTCATTTTAGGCTACTTGAAATGAGATAAGAACATTTATTTACTATTAGAGTTATTACTTATAACATCTGTGTATAACAGAATGTTGGTTTCTTTCATGTTGTTGGTGTATATACTCATTCACACCTCACATCAACTGTATTAATTTTTCTATGTGTTGAAGTAGCGGCCGGAGGCCAAGCAATCGGCCCATTCCAAACAGGCACATTTTGAAAGGGCACTGCTCTAGTCAATTAAAAGATTCATTCCACTGAAGTGGAAAGAGCGCAACCCAGCTAGTCCCTCAAGAGACTTTTGGTCAGAAGAGCAATATAGAGTATATAGATCTGTTGAATATTGAGCGGGCAGCTTACTTCCTATAAGACCTTCAGAAGAACCATGAATAAACATGGGCATATAGCAATAAACATAAATTCCTTTTACTGCATTGAACATTATATATCAGACTTTCCTCTGAAGCTGGGATGATAGGGTTGATTCATCAATTTAGTAATTGATTAATCACTATGCTGACATTGCCAGGCATTTTTCTGGTTTCAGAAAGAAGAGAATATTTTGGTATGGGCACTGGACATTATTTTATGTTTTCCTTGGACTGTATATGTTTATGGGATTTTTCCCCCTTAATGTGAACTTGTATTGTTGGACCCCGAGTCTTGGTGCTTTTTTTTTTTTTTTTTAAATCAGTCTTTGTTTTCACTTTTCTATGTCTTTTTGTTGTATTACTATGGAAAATAAGAATAAAGTTTAAGAGCAAAAACCACAGATAGAATAATTTTTGATCTTTAGCTTTACCCAGCCAAACCTTTTCATTTAGCAAGCAATTTATAGTGACTCTGTGAAGAAATAACCCTGATGGAATCCATAATTTTACTTTATTAGAATGAATGGGGAGCAAATATTAACCAGGCCATCACACACAATCTGACTGAACTTTGACCAAACAAATCTTGCCTGTTTTTGCTGATAAATTGCCTTCACAGCACACCACCTGAGACACTATCAACTAGATCTACCACATCTCCTCTTTTATACATTCAAGTGCTAATCATCAGCTCTTTTTCTCTATAATATCCAACTTACTTTAGCTACACTAGTAGTTCATTGCATCCATCTCCTGATGATATGACACTATGTACCCGCAGCTATCATCATACTCTGATGACTGACTGCAACATAGTAATACCTCTGTCTGTGGATGATCCCCTGTGTCTCTGGCTTCTCCTCTCCTCCTCTGCCTCCAGCCTGTGATAAGTCTGCTTCACAGTGAAGCGCTCACTCTGACTGACCTACATGCATACCTACAGTGCATACAAATGTCAAACAACATGCTGCAGAAGAACATCCTCTGGATGTAGTTCTGACTTTCTTTGGTCAAAACAAACAATAATAATGTTGAGCCAGTCCTTTGAGACATGGACAACAAAGTCTGTAAGCATGTGAGGGTTGTAAATAGTAGTGTGTTGTAGTTGTAGTAGTAGTAGCAGTGTGCTCTACTAGTACAGTTTGAATTATTCATTTTCATAATTCATGAAACCATTCATTTTTTATGGCAATTGATTTCTCTAAAACATTTACACACCAATAAATGTCAAATAACACAATTTACATACTGTAAATATTCAGTGTTTCACCAGATCAGAAATGACTGTTGATTAAAGACTTGAATTGAAGCATCCGCAAAAACAAGCATGTTCTCTTAAAGCTGTTAGAAACCTTAATGTAAGTGGTGTGTGATCATGTATGAGTATATTGAACTCTGGGAGCACAGCAGCAAATGACAGAGACATCTGTTGGCTGCCCAGAGGGGTGACCGCTGAGTTGTCCCTGAGTGAAAAGACAAACAAGCTGCTGAGACAGACAGTTAGCAGCAGTTATTTATCAGAATAAGGGAAATAAGAAAGGTTGCATCCAGCAACTTGCTCTGAATGTCATCAGCTGTCCAGATGTCTGCAATGCAGACATAAGCTGAAACAATCATTTCTTAAGTGTTATTTGCTAATGAGTGATTTGTTCTAAAGGGTAAAGTACCATGTGTCTACATAGGAGAAGCTCTGTAATCTTATCATCAATGTATGATTGTGGACACAGGGCAGCATTTGGGCTTGACATAAAGAAATCAGTATGAGTCTCAATGTTGCTAAGCAGAGTCAGTCAATACAAATACATCCTCTGACAAGACAGTGAGATGACACTTAAAGCCTTCATTGTGTTTCAGTCAGCAGATACTGTACATCAATCAGGATGTTTATATAGAAGCTCATATAAAATTGAGAAACAGACACAGAAAACAAGAACTGAGCGTCCTTTTCAATCAAATACAAAATGGGAATCCAGGAGAGTAAAATGTCTTTTACCCTTTTGCAGGGCCTGATCCCACCCAGTAAAACCTCTGTTCACCTCAAAACGTGACTCCATGGTTCCAATGCAGGTTTGAGAAATGTTCACCTCGATATACACACAAACAAACAGTGAGAGAGACAAAGATTAAAGGAAGCAATTCATCCTTAAGATGCCCAAACAATATTTGTGAGCACAAGAATATTTCGACCAAGGTCAGACCAGAAAACTGTGACTTTGTGTCACCACTAATAGTGTTGACATTGCTTTATTTGATATTAATTTGATTTTGTTGACTTAGAGTTTGAAGGTGGTACAAGTGAGCTCAATTCTGCCACGATTTCTACACAGCTGGCTTTGTGTGTCCAGAGGATCAAAAGAGGAATTAGATTTGAAGCCAGTTTTCTAGAGTCTACTGGATTATATTTGTTCTCAGAGAACAAGACTTTTGAGAACAACAGGAAATATAGTTTAAGGAAGGATGTGTTAAGATTGTCTTTGAAATTAGTTAATTAGTTTTTGAAAAATAACTGAATAAAATTAAAGAACATACAGTTGGCTGCTGCTAAAGACACTGTAGTATTTTCTGAAGAACATGTATGTATGTATTTTATTTATGATCATTTACATATCTCTCGTACATTTCTGTATTGAATAACTGTTTTAAAAAGTTTTTTTTTCTATATTTTGTATCTATTGTTATCTATCTATCTATCTATCTATTGTTTTGTATCTATGTTAGTCACGGCTGATCAATGGACTGTATATACGGAAACCAGAACGAAGCTCAGACAAGACATCATAAGCACTGGAGAAGAGCTGTGTGACGTGTTTTAATGTAATAAATGTACCAATTCAAGAAGAACAAAATCTCTCAATTTTTACATACACTGGGATAAATACTGATCTGTGTAATAGTCAACTTACGCCCCTGAATCTACTGAACTATAAAGTACTATACTCGCCACTGTTGTAAATTTAGGTTTTAGTTCATTGGGGCTCAGTCTAGTGAATTAGATTTAAAGGGATGTCAAACTTAAAGTGATCCTGCTTTAAACGTTAAAATAAACAGAGAAGCATTTAAACTTCAAGTCACATAATTCCAACAGTGAGAAAATTATTATATGTTGTGGAATTTTTAAATTAATTGCTAATTAATTAAGTTAGTGCAATACAACAGGATTAAGCTTTAGCTGCAATACATGATAAAGGCATTCTCTAAATTAAAATTAGTGACCATAATTATATAAGCAATAACAGTTCAGTTACACTTCACTCTAGCTGAGACCTTTTATTGTAGGATTTCATCCATTCTTGTCCTGTTACAGCAGGGCTGTCAGCCCTCTCAAACTGTTTATTTCCAAAATCATTTCTCACATTCAGTTTGATAAAGTCTGATGCTGGCACACATTAATGACGCAATGAAAATCATAGTGACTGATGTGGACAGACACTCTACTCTACACACTCAATATATTCAGTGTTATCTGCAAGGCAGAGATCCTGAAGGTACAACATGTCAGCACAATCCTCAGCTGTAACGTTGCTATTTTAATAATACATTAATAATAGGGGGAGTCTCTGAAAGCTACACTCTCCTAGATCATTGAGAGCTATAGTCTCAGTTTATGGAGCCAGACATGTTGATATTTGTATCTCACTTCGGCTGTGTACGGTGAAACAATATTAAAAACATCAAGTGCAAAAATGACTTGTAAAATTACTCAGTGGAGAATGTAAGTAAAGAATCTTTTATGAAATGTTTTCGTCTTCATAGTTTTTCGCATACAGCAATTTTTTCAAATCCAGCTGACATTTATGCCAGTAATTGTTTTGAACTGTGCAATATAAGTGAGAAATTAATTGAGGGTATCCAGCATATTATGTGACAATTAAGTTAGGGAGTCCATAAAGTATACAGTTGAAGGCTGATGGTGTGAGAGTTGTTTTGTGTTGAACATCATCTTCAGTGAGGAGCATTTGATCTGCAGAGAACCAGAGAAAGTAGTAATTATGTTTGAGTATTATATTAAATCATACTCTCTAGTGTATATACAGCTGATTCTATAACCAGCTTAGTGGGATTCAGAATGTGAATTATTCTGCTCGACATTCATTTTTTTCTCTTTGCGGAGAAGCCCAAGCCTCATACACAAGACAGAAAGAGATGTGTGGGTGTGAGGGATGGGGTGAGGTGCTCACACGTAAATACATGGACATGAATATATTTACAGTAAATGGAAATGCAAATGTGAGGCTAAATAAGGTAGAGAGCAGGATATACAGTACTGTACCGTATGATCCTGTACCATTGTGATGTGGTATCTCTGAACTGTGAAAGTCCCCTTTCCTCAAGGTATGAACAGTCTGGCCAGAGGTCTGTCTGACCCTCAAGAGATCTGCAACACATGGTGACACATGCAGACAGTATTACTGTAGCTGCTAATAATGCCCAGAGCCATTATCATTCAACCTTACAAGCAACTAAAATACAATGTAATGTTTAAATGTTTGACAGTAATAGAGATAAATTGTACTGTCAAACATCTGCTGTTTATTTGTGTGTGTAAAACCTACTGTCAAGAACAGTAGCCATATTGCGTGTGTTCTGTTGAAGGCTGCTGTGCCACTGGTTGAGGACAATACAGCTCACGCCATTCAAACTCAACAGCAGAGCAGTCTCCAGGGGTTTCTCCAAGGCAAACTGTCCAGCACTGCAGGAAGAAAATAGCAAGATTTTGTGTGACAAACAGAGGGGAAGCCCTGTTTCTATGAACTACTTCCAACCATAGAGCCAAAATACTACCAAAGACAAATACATCAGTTGTCACTGAGTGAATCCAGTAAACACATTAGAGGACGGGGATGAAGGAATGTGTCTGTGGTAAGAAAAAGGTGGGAAATTTATTTGAAAAACTAATTTACTTAAATCAATAAAGCAATTTTGTTACCTCTTGTGCATGTTAAGGTCTGATTGGCGGAGAACACTTGCATTGTTCTGGACCAGGTCAAAGAGCAGAGCCATGTGACACTCTGAAGAGAGCAAACATCATTATCATTATCAAGAAACGACGACTATTCACTAACAGCTGCATTAAAAGTATATCGTACATGTAAAACTCCTCATAAACACAATACACAACACATTTTGTATACTAGGCGCCTCAGTTGCCACATGTTTGGCTGTTTCTTACAATGCA
The DNA here is from genome assembly GCF_910596095.1 of Thunnus maccoyii. Taxonomy (NCBI): domain Eukaryota; kingdom Metazoa; phylum Chordata; class Actinopteri; order Scombriformes; family Scombridae; genus Thunnus; species Thunnus maccoyii. Next base: position 25,309,445 of record NC_056546.1, on the reverse strand, counting down.
GAAATGCACTCTGCTTGCAGTTATGAATCCTTCATAACTCTTCTATATTGAGCATAAACCGCAGCCTTGAGGCAGTCAATCATGTTCTGCCCCAAATAAGAAGAGCTGTTTTCAGCTGTCCTCATGTGTCCAACCAAACACAATCTAAGTTAAGTGACAGAAGGCAAGGCAAGAGAACCAGGATGTAAAAGAAAGACGTGCAGCATGTTATTGAAAAGAATATCAAAGATGCTTTAATTATTAAGATGATGATTCTATTTTTGTTTCAAATATTTTTATTGGAAGCATTTGTGCAAAAATCTTGACGTTTATACAGAATAGAGAACTTGATGAGTATCTAATTTCGTTTCCTTTCATGTACCAACATGTTCTGGAATGACAATAAACTTCCTTGAATCCTTGAATGATTCTATTTTTGCTCTTGTAACAGTATAAAGCCAAAGGTCTGTTTCAAGATCATTTCCCATGAGTCTATGTCTAAGAATTATGGAAGCTCAGCTGGTGTATGAATGCAGAATTGCCATTTTTAAATGTTTGTTAGAATGACAATAGATACCTATTTACACTGGCTGCGTGTCAAATACAGGACTGAATTCAAGGTTCTTTTATTAGTTTTTAAAGCCATACATGGGTTGACACCTCAGTAAATTTCAGAGCTTCTCTGCCCCTACTCTAAATCTAAGCCTCTTATATCCTCACATCAATTACTCCTGACTGTTCCACGATCGAGGCTAGTGGGTGAGGGAGCTCATGCGGTAGCTTTGGAATCTTCTTTCACTTTCGATCAGACAAAAGTCAAGACTTACATGTTTTCAATGGCCTTTGGCTGCTCTTGATGATTTTAGTATTTTTATATTTTTATTTATTTATAAATGTATCTTACACTTTGTATTATGTTTTCTGTTTTACATTTGTGCATATATTTTGATATTGCCTTGTATTTTATCTTTGCCTTTCATTGTCTTCTATTCATGCCGTTAATTACTGATGGCATTTCATTCTCTACTGTTGTGCCTTGCACTATAATTTGTACAGCACTGTAGTCAACTCTGATTGTTTTTAAATGTGCTCTATAAATAAACTTGACCTGAAAGTTGACTTGAGTATTTAACTAAGAGTAGGAACAGAAAACCCCACTATCGAGCTCTCTCTCTTTGCAAAAGTACACTATCGAACAGAGGCAAGGGTGAGGTTTTTGATGAAACAGGCCTACTATAAAAGTGGTAAAATGACACAGATGTTCGAGTTTTCTATATAGTTAATGTCTGACTGGGAGAAATTATTAGCTGATTTTACTATGCAGTTAAAAATGGCCTTCATATGTGGAAATCAAATTTGACAACTAAGTGAACAGAAGAAAACTGACATGGAAAATTAAGCAAACATGCAGGGTACAAGCATAGAAGGGTTTTAGTATATAAAGTGTATAATTTTCTGTATAATTTAGACCTGTGGGTGTGAAAAACTGTGTCTGACACCAGGTGTGTGTCAGCGAGGTCGTCCACCATTTTCTCTATGGCAGCAAGGATGGCCAGTGTCTTGCAGCTATTCTGGCTGACTACCTATACAGTCATGTCTGCGTCTGAAGCGAGACACTGCTGCCCCCCCTCCCCTTTGCTAAGCAACTGCTCGGGGCCAGAGTGGCAGTTCACTCTGATCTGAGTCTCAGACATGCAGTTGTGGTCACAGCAGCTTTAAAGTCATTGAGTTTTGTCCATACAAGAGCCCTGTTAGGAAGAAATGTTGTTACTTAAACAAGATAAAGATGCAGTGATGAACTAACACAATTCCCAGATAAGATATGAGTGCAGATGGTGCGGCATGTTCTGTATGACACCTTTTTTTTCTGCCATCGCCTAATCATATCCTGATGCCCAATTAAGTAGGAATGGTCCGGTGTGTTGTGAAGTAACAGCTGGAATTCAGACCATGGTGTCAGTCACACTATAGTTAGCAGCACTAACGCTAGGCTAGCAGGAGGCACATATGTCTAGCCTGGGGCGATGTGTAAGGCCAACCTGACACTCTGTCAATCACGCTAGAAAGAGTCCACCCCTCCTCAGAATACCTTTGTTTGCTAGTGAAGGAGAGGAAAGGAGCCATGTAGGGTAGGACCATAGTTGTTTTGTGAAATGTCTTTGAAGGTGTCAAGAGCTGAAAGGCGATGAGGACACTGAGGAGGGGAAAAGGCATCTCTAATTTTTGTATGGAGTTTGGAGTCCTCTTGTCTCCTGATTGTAGTTAAGGAGTTCTTTAAAGACTAGCCCAAGAAAAAAAAGTCAAGGGATTGGTGTGAGTTTTATCAGAGAGGCTTCTTATCTGAAAATACAGACTCACAGTTCTTAAGTCATTAATCAATGTAGAAGACACTGACACCAGGTCTTAAAATAGTTCAGTTCAACTGCCATTATTTAACTGATGTCACCAGATGTGTTATCTTGTATGACTTTATGACTTTATGAAAGAGAAATAGAAACACTTGGTTTTGATGGAATAAATTGTGTTAGAGCCATTTAAACAAATTGAATGAATTGTACAACAAGCAGTCCACAGAGTCCAGATTGTTAAAGTCATTTTTACAAGGAGCCAAACATTATTGCACTATCAATCAATTTGCAACTGCTTTTCCTGAGCATGATCCACCAATATAATTCCGAATCATTAATCTTCATTAGACTTTTGCAGTTTAATTGTTTTTTACACTCAGTGAAGTTGTGGATCCGATGGTAAAACCTCATTGAAGAGATTAAGCCTACTGCTCCATTTACTGCTTACGTATTACGCAAACAGCTCTGCTCTAAAATTCAGTCATTCATTCATTATTTTGCATCATTTTTCTTCTTAATTTACCATTTAAAATGCTTTAGAGAACTCAAGATGCTGCATGATTTTATAAAATGTGTATTTCTGTGGACATCAGAAGCACAAGACATTTGATGACGGAGACTGCTTCTCAGTCATTTTCATATTTTCTGTTTTTTATTAAGTGCTGTAGTAACATTAATGCTGATTTTCTTCTTGTTAGAAAAGGTCTCCATGTAGCAATAGTGGAAATAAGACAAATACTAACCTACAGGCATGAGAGTTACAGGCGAAGTCTCAATTTTCTCAGTATATGATAATTTGGTAATGGTACGGTAAATTCAAAAATCACTTTTTTAAAATTGAATTGACACGTTATTTGCAATCATCCAAAAACAGACAGCTAAGGTGACATGCAATGTTTTAATCCTCTCTCCCACTTTAACAAAACAACATACATTAATTCATATAAGATGCTCTCAGGTCCCATTACATAAATATCTCACAGGGAAAATGTAATGTGTGTGTGTGTGCGTGTGTGTTTGCTGTACCAGACAGATTGAGGGCTGCTAGTTTGGCAGGTGGAATGTTTGCCATGAAGCGCTCTGTCCCCAGGTAAATGAAGCCACCGCATCTGTACAGAAGCTGCTCTATCTCAGACAGACTTGACATATATGGAGTGGAGTAGAAGTGATTAGGTGCATTGCAATATAACAAATACAGTAGGTGCTCAGTATGCTCAGTGCAAAAGTCAAAAGAAGATGCTGCATTGATTTGCTCTACTTAAAGCTTCTAACCTGGGTGTTTGTTTGCTGCCCATGATGCCCTCCCACAGATGGGTACAATGCTGGCTGTGGGTTTCCAAAATCTCCTTCATCCTCTTGCACAGACTGGTCCCTTCTGTGCCACATACAGACATCAACATGCAAATATTATCAGACCTTCTACTTGCATAAGGTGTGACACTAAATGGCAGTTGCATTTGGATTCATATAAGGCCACAGAAAAGGACCTATACTGTAGAGTGATCTGTACGCTTAATTCCAGTACACACCACTCATACAATCACTAAAATAAAAGCAGCCAGAGCTACATTGTAATTATTTATAAGCACCAAGCATTTTTATCTGCCACAATGAAGTGCATTTCCACACTTATTTAAGAGGCGATAACACCAATAAACTTTTTATTAACTGTGTAAGTATGTGATGTAAATTCTCTGAATCAACTTCAGTGGATCTATTACATTTACTTACCAAAGTTGCCTTCATTGTAAGGGTCAACAATATCTTTTGGAGGCATGTTAAGAATCATCATCGAAGAGTGCAACGACATTCCCAGAGCACAAATGAAATTTGGTTTAAGATATCAAAGCCGGATTAAGATACAGCATTAGCCTACACATTAAAATGATATTTAGAATAATATTTAACAAAATTTAATTTTAAAAGGACATTCTTAAAAAAAGATACATTTGAAGTTACGTGTGTCCACTGGAAAGGTGTTAGGAGGCAAGACACGATTGGCAGGTATCTGTATTTCAATCAAACCAAGCGCAGTTACAAACATGTTGCGTATACAGTATATTCACAGTATATTCACACACATGTATTTGGCACATGCACATCTGCAAATACCATTTGCAACACAGGATACAAGAGTGGATCTTAAGACAGAGAAGACAGAGTGAAACAGGAAATGGGAGCAAAAAGAAGGGGGTTGGTGGAAAAAGCAGAAGTGGTGCATGACAGAGGATAAATGCTACAGACGCTAGAAATAGGATCTTTATGAAAACACATTATGTAATTGATTGAAAAACCATACTTAAAAGAGAGGCAGGAGGGACTTAAATAATTGCCAGTGCTGACAGCAGGTAAAAGTAATATTGCTGTCTGTATCTGGTGGGTCCAGATTAATTTACTGAACTCACCACTTTGATGGCTTGGCTTTGATCTCCCTTCCCCTTGGTTCCTTTGCCACCTTTGGTCTCCTTTTTGTTGTCACTTTCAACTGTCACAAACAGGAAGCAGAATTAATATATACACTTGTCTGTTGGGTAGATTACACAGCATTAGGACCAGGAAAAAAAAACCAACTTTCTCAGTATCTGCAAAGTCAATGACATTTATTGGTGACTGAGGAACTGTTCTATAAGTTTCCTTGTGGCTGCACCATCTACTACCCTCTGCAAATGACAGCACTGACTACTGATTAAGCATTGATTACCAATTTAATTACCTCATTCATTTGATTCAAATCTACCCTTCTTTTCAAATAAACAAAACAAATAATGGGTTTAGTCAACACCAAGTTGCAGTCACAGAGGAGTAGTAATCCTCAAGTTCTTCAGTTTTGATTCTTTTGAAGGAGTGGCAATGTCCGTCAATCCATCTGTTGATGCAACACTTTGGTCCAAAATGCAGTCTTCCCATACCCAGTCATTGCACATCTTCTACTGCAGGCTTAAGACCCACCTGTTAAAGCTACACTTCCACAACCCATGCTAACACTTAGCATGTACGTTTAATTTGTACTGTAGGACTCTGACATCCTCAAGTTTGAATGCACTTAATTTAAGTCACCTTGGACAAAGGAATCTGCTAAGTGAGTATAATGTAACTATTAAATAGTTTGAAATAAAGCTGACATTCAAGGCTTCCAGAAGATGAATCATAACAACATTGCTGATCACTTAAGTTTTTATCTTGCACCACCAGCAGGTCCAAATTTCGACACTTATTTCATGAAGAGATACTTGACTGAATTCCTACAGCTGAAACGTTGAAATTCATGGTATACAGAAGATGAAAACCTGTCTCTAAAACCATGCTTTGGCTTAAAGGTGCACTGTGTAGAATTTAGCGGCATCTACCAGAACGGACTTCGCAGAAATGGAATGTAATATTCACAAGTATGTTTTAATTTGTGTATAATCACCTGAAACTAAGAATTGTTGTGTTTTTGTTACCTCAGAGTGAACCCTTTATATCTACATAGGGAGCAGGTCCTCTTCACAGAGCCCGCCATTTTGCACCGCCATGTTTCTACAGTAGCCCAGAATGGACAAAAACCAAACACTGGCTCCAGCGAGGGCCTTTCACAGGTTCTCCTACATGTTTGGAAGTGGAGGGTGAGGGGAAGGGTATTCAGTTGGTTGCAATCTGCAATCTCACCGCTAGATGCCACTAAATCCTACACACTGGTCCTTTAAGCTAACTGTACTGTACAATAACATACCTCAAAATCATGAAGGCAAAAATACCATCATGTTTGATGAACCTATCCAGTCTCCTCAAAGAATGCGTCTATTGGAAAATGCAGTAATGCTGCCACTAGTACCAACCTCTAATGCAGAGCTCAAGCCAAACTGTCAACCTTATTTTTGTCACTAAAAGATAAACGCATTTGACTTCATCTAAAGGAGTAAAAGAATTACTAATTTGCTGTCTGTCATCCCAGATGTTCAGTGGCGATGGGTCATTTGGGGCAGAAAAAAGTGGTTTCAGTGGCACTGACTAATTAAGAAATGAATTATTTATTACTTCATATTAATGAATGGCATAAAATACTCAGTTGCTGCTTTGATTTATTATTATTATAAAATTTGAGGTCAGTGGCTTGATACAATAGTTTTAAAAGGGTTAGCCCACTCTGGCAACATCAAATGCTTTCAGTATCAGAAAACAACAATATGCATGCCCAAAGCCTTTGGCAATAAGCAGGTGGCATAAACTTGATGCCAAGTGGGCTGATTGCTTATTGCCTCACTGCTATTTGATTGGCTATTTTTGCTTAGTAAATTGTCTTATTCGCTTGTAGTGAGCAGTTAGCATAAGTTGTATTTCTCCTGGAATGCAACTGCCATTGTGAACAAAGTGGATTATCTTCTAGAACACAAATGTGAAACTCTGCCTTTTGATGAAAAGCATGAGATTAAACGCCTCAGCGCTCACCAGTCGCGGGACATTGTGATAAACCAAACTGCAGGCAAAAATAATCACAGATTTAATGTGGGGTGGTTCTCCAGGAAGAACTGGCTAACTGCTAGCTTGTCCAAGAAGGTGCTTTTATTGCTGTCTGTGTGTGTTATTTGGAGGGGATGGCATCTGGTCAAGTGTCAAATGTAGCTAACGCTAACCAAATTGCCAGTGCATGCAAACAGCAGCTACAGGATTTTAACTCAAGTTGAGTCACTCAAAAGTTTGCCCAGAGGAGGAACCGCTGTAACTCCTTTCTCTTCAAGTGAGTTTTGAATTGGTGAATGAAAGTCTGTCTTGCTGTTAAAGCGTGGTATGCATTTTTAATGTAATTCCATCAGGTAATTTTTCTAATGGTTGTGGTTGGATTTTATGGCTTGGCTGGATTTTTAAAGGCTTGGTGCAAAACTCACTGCCGCTGAACTGTTTAATCCTGTGACTAGTGAGATACTTATTTGCCTTTACTTATGCCGGTGTCTACCCCTGTTCCCCCTCTTACTCCAGTCACCTTCTGCTCTTCTTCCTGCATTTACTTAAAACAGGCGTTCCTGGCAAATGCCACCCCCCTCCTCTTCCTATTGCTATTCTACAGCCCACAAACAGCTTTGCTCTGTCACATTGTCATATTTTATCTAGTCCTGTAGTGTACTGTAGTTATCGTACGGAGCCCCCCTGGGGTCATATGGTGGAAAAAAAACCTTGAAACTTGATGTGTAAATCTGCTCAAATAGATTTCTAAACTGTGCACATGGATTTCTAAACTGTGCCCTTAGATTCTCAATCTGTGCGCATGGATTACATGGCCTCTTCTGTTCTTCATTGAATGGACCTGACTTGCATGGACTACAGTGACCACATCCACCCAGTAAATTCAATTTTATCTAGATTTAACGGCAGATTTAACGATGGTAAAATGGGTTAAATTGATTTAGCTTTGTGTTTGTATGTTTTGACACATAAAAGCTGTGAAATCAATTTAACTGATTTTACCATCGTTAAATCTGCCGTTAAATCTAGATAAAATTGAATTTACTGGGTGGGTGTGGTCAACGCAGTCGATGTAAGTCAGGTCCATTCAATGAAGAACAGAAGAGGGCATGTAATCCATGCACACAGATTGTGAATCTGAGGGCACGGTTTAGAAATCTATGCACACAGATTGTGAATCTGAGGGCACGGTTTAGAAATCTATGCACACGGATTTATACATCAAGTTTTTGTTTCTATCATGTGACCCAAAGGGGGCTCCGTATTATCCTGTTGAAGAGTCAAAATATCATTCCAGGAGGGATATGAAGCATTATGTCAAATTGTAAAATCATGCAATTTTCTGGTCATGCCTCTGTCCAAAGTAGTAGTAGTAGTTGTTGTTTTTTTCCACTTAAAAACGCCACTGCAGATGTTCAGCCAGTTTATAGCTGTTTTAGGGACAGTGCATGCTGAGTTGTTGAGTCTGCCACATTGAGCCACTGTACTGCAGTGTGCTTAGAATCATCTTGAAAAAAATCTCACAGCCTCAGTCATGTACTTCTAAGTGTCGTCAGTGTCAAGGGGTTGCCAAATTGAGAAATGGCCAAAATCTACATGTAGGAGATTCAATTAATGTGTCTTTAAAGTGTTTTTCAAGAAGAATTGCTCAATTTTTCATAATTCTCTTGATATTATTAATAAAATAATATAATAAAAGTGCACTTAGTTTGACACTACATCTTGGTGCAACTCCACTACCCCTACACTTACATCTATTGTGATTTGCATGCATTTAAATAATTAACATGGCATTAGCGTGGTCAATACTGTTTGAGTGTAGTTGGATTCACTCAAAAATTCTAAGACACAGTAAAAATTTGCGTGAGTAAGAACAGACATTCATACAAGACAAACATTTCCCACCTGAAGGCAGTCTTTTTATAGTTAGTGCTAATTTGTCCTGTGCATACTTCATCCAAAGCACTGCACAGAATAACAAATAGCCCTTTCAAAAGAGGTTTCAGGCACTATATCTTCTTGACATAATAGTAAACTGCAGATGTCAAAAATATGGTAATCATGGTCCAGCACGATTCCACTTTTTTTTCAGTTTCATAACCCATGAATTTGATCCAGGCATGGAGAGATGTATCATGCATGTTGTTGTAGTTTCCTGTACACAGCATATGCAAGTGTCAAGTCTCACACACATACACACTAGTTTAACAGTAACCTTTGTACATTCATTCAAGTTATGCAAATGATTCAACCTTTAAAAAGGCAGAGATGTCTCCAGCATCAAATTCAGTGCTCTTTCTCCTTCCTTTCCAAAATATGAATGTGCATAATTCCCCCAAGGATTGATGAATTATTGCCAAAAAACAACTAGATTTTTTTTCTTGGGACCTTACAATCACAGACCTCCAAAATAAAACCCTGAGAGACTGGAGAATGACACAATGTGATGGATATTATCAATTAAATTAAATTTTTTCGTTATCCGTTTTTACTCTCTGTGTGCCTGTCATTTGGGATGCACATGAGAGTGTGCTGCATGCCTGTGTCAGGCAAAAAAAAGTGATAACTACTATTCCTTTATGATTCTTTTTTGTGCTACATGTCAGCCCAGAACTTATTTCACCAGATCATAACCTGGGAACAAAGACTACACTGTGTTACTTTTAAACTACTGAGAGCAATTTAAAGGGTTAAGGAGGCAAAAGATTGAAAACATCAGTCATTATTGGGTCCAAGAAGGACTGCTCATTAACTACAATTAAAGTTTGCTTTCAGTCTATCAGTCCTTCCCACCAGGTTCTGGACTCAGTAAGGGGGTGTTGTTTTGCTTTTCAGCTGTACCCACACTTCATGTTTTAGGCTGACAGCTTTAACAAGGTGTGGTAATTTCAACTTCAAGCATGATTTGCTCAGTCACCAGTCACCCTTTGCCAGCACCTACATACAAAACCCCTGGATAATCAGACCTGCAGTCCTGATTCTAAATTGTTCTAGCAGGCACAGCAAAATGGCCACAGTTAATGGACATCCACTTTAGCAAAGCAGGCCATAGTGTTCACGGATGTCCGCATGAACTTCTGCATGCCAACAGGATGTGAAATGACCTTTCTGTCCTGAACAAATTCCATTTCTATGGATGGCTGCCTGCAGCCTAAATCAAAACGTCAAAACGCTTTCGCAAGTGTAAGCTATTAGTTACTAGAATATGATGAGGAATCCTTGAGGCAATCATCCAGTCATACAACAAAACCTCACTGTTTTTGTTAACAGTTTTATAGATAAGACAGTTATACCACACAAACCTGATGCTTCTTACAGTTTCTGTGACTCTGGGGTAAGCCACATTCAAGTTTCAGTTCGGGTCCTCTGGTCTTCTGTCGTAAGCCATAGCTTGTTGTGTATTTACTGTTCTTAACCTGTCACTGTGTGTATCTATGCTACAGTATGTACCACGCATACAGTAGAAACCTACTTTTGAAGAAACTTGTTAGAATTGTACTTAATTTGGCAGCATTGCAGCGATACCAACAAAATAAGAATGAGCAAGTTTGTGATAAAACTGTGATAAACTGTGTCTTAAATGAATGATTAAAGGATCTGTTGGAAAACATCTGACATACTTGCACCTCATCATTAGATAAATAAGTTCCTCTCACTAAATCATGCAGACAGATCATTTTTAATCTTCAACACAGAAAACAAACGATTTCTTAGTGAAAAGAATTTAGGGGAAATGAATGATGATAGGTCTTGATTAAACACTCTTTAAGCAATTAAAAAACTATTAGTAATGCGAGAATTTCAACAGGGTGCCTGTTTAATTAGCTAGTAAAAACTGGTTGAATGAACACTGAGCAGGAATTCTCCTGATGGGTTTTAAACCTGCCTGAAATGATGTGGTCACCATCCAGTCAAGTCAGTTGCACTTCCATATTCTCACAGGTTTCTAATAATTCATGCGTTATATCAAGTACTGCATTAGTCATGCCTTTTGTTTACACTAATTGAAGTACACAGTACTTGGATATGAATTGTCAAAGCCATATTTAACAGACAGTCCAAACATCATTAATGGTACTGTATCGCTGCAAGCAATCAGGGCTCACAAATGCCTCATTTGCAAGCTTGTTGTTTGGACAGCTGTAAAAATATGTTTAACTCAAATGTTAAAATCTTATCTCTGTTATTATGTATCTTCTATATTTAGCTGACATTCATTTTTCCTAAGCACAGGTATGTTACTCAGTGTCTATAAATAAAACAATGGAACCATACAATTATAAAGCTTTGAATCTACTACACTAGCTGCTCTTTTACATCAGCTGGCTGTTGATCGTTAAGATGCAGGTTTGTGGGGATGCTTGCTTTGGTACCTTTCTCTGGCTCTTCTCTGTGCAGGCGACTATGAAGAAGCTGGAGAGAGAAGTCTCGGGACACAGAGCCCAGGCTTTCCTCCTGCAGGAAAGATAAAGCTTCCAGTGGCAACTCCATCAGCTTTCTGTCTGCCAGCAACACCACAAACTCCCGTGGTTCCATTGGTACTTTAACTGTGTACACACACACACACACAAACCCACAAAACACTTTCATACAGATGTTGTATATAAAGATGTGTAACAACCTCTAAGGAACTACTGCTCCACAATTTCTTACTGGTACAGGGTGATTGTTCCAGCAATTTTGAATTCTTTTACATATGTTTAAATACAGTTTAGTGTCACTTTAATCCTGACTGTGCCTTGTAAAAATACTGAGTTATCATGTTGTGTGTGTAAATCAACGTGTATCACATTAAATCACATGTACAGCAATGACTTTGGCCTGAGGGGGATGAGCTGTGGCCTGCCTGAATGGAAACCTGCTGATGGGCTGCCAATGAACAACTAGGACATGCAGCAGATGCTGGAAAAAAGATGACTCATATGATACATTGTACATACAGATAATTACAAGGCCCTGGGGTGTCAAAGACACACACAAGCCCACACCCAACATACAGTACCTTTACCTGAGCTGCCTTTCTCTTCTTTATCTTTGGTTTTGGCCATCTCAGGGACTGGTACTGATGCAGCCTGGGGCCTGACAGGAGGAGATAAGGACAGGTGAGGATCAGTAGGGCTGCACAACCTTATGTCTAACAAGCCAAGACATGAACCAGATAGTGTAAGATGTGACAAGTTGCAAGAAATATAGACATGCAGCACAAGCTTTATGTAAGCTTGCTGCATGCATTTGTGAATGAACAGACCTGACCAATTAAGATTATCAGACAGACCAGTCTCACTTTGCTTTAAAAACACACTTGAACAAACTTTTCTCACAGAGGACATTTGTACCTGCCATGACATTAAAACCACAAGTCTAACTGATAACATTAATAAATGCTCTGCTTCATTTAATCCTAGCACTGGAACACATGTGTGTGATAAGTCAAAATGAGTACTGTGACAAAGATCTATTGTAAACACACTTTTAAGCAAAATCAACAGTATACAGTATGCACACATACAGTACACTCATAGATAAAATGTATATAATTCAGATCATACACTCCACTATCATTCAATAACTCCTTTGATAACTTGCAGAGGAACTCTAGACATTAAAAATCTTCACTTCAAAGTCACAAAGTTCCCTTCCTCAGGCTCAGGAAATGAAATGAAATTTGTCAAGCCTTTGTAGTGGACAAAAAGGGGAATCTGATGACATATACAGTACCTTAAGCAAGAGAAGTCGAACTGCCTGAGAAGGGGATTCAAATAATCTTCCATATCTTGTACAATTTTTCTGAAGCGAGGTGCTAACTTGTTCTCTGCAGCAGTTTTCTGTATAGGGGATCATGAAAGAAATCAATGAGAGTTTCAAGAGCTGTGATGCAGTATTTATTGTTACAGGCTATTGATAACCTTCACACACACTTTTATTGTAGCTACACAATGCTTGGATGTCAGCTGTCCCATGTCTCCCCAGTAAGCAAGAGGAGACATGAGAGGATAATAATTGCAGTGGCGTGAGTTTATTTATGATGCTTGCAGTGGATAATTTTAATGGAGTAAAAGCACAGCAAAGGCCTCAACAAGACACACAAGAGTAAAAACCTGATGCTTGTCAGGGGCCTCCTGCCTGCCCTCAGTACTGTGCCAACAGGCTTCTTTAAGGAAGGCAGGTCTGGTCTCCTGGCCAAAGGCCCAAACCTGCTCCCTAAGTGCCAGCAGAGCCCCCGGGCAGACTGAAACCTTGACCACCCTAGAGCATGTCAGGGTACCTGTAACAACAGAATTGACACACAGTCAGACATGCATGCTCACAGACACATACAGGCCTTGTAATTGGTCCCCGTGAGCACCCCCAGCCCCTCCTCTTGCTCATGCTGCTCCTTTTGTAAGATCTCCCTCTCTCTTCATCTGTGTTATCTTGTTTTTTTCCTCTTTTCTGTTTCATGAATTCGCCCTCATGCTCAGGAAATGAGTCTAGATACCAGCTCCCCCCACCCCTCACTATTCCCACAACATCTTATGTCACACTATTTCCATGAAAGGTCATGTGAGGGGGTTATACAGTATGCTAATACCCTGTGATGACTTATGAAAGCTGGTGTCCCATGCCAGGCCAGTAGCAAAGAGGTCAAAGGGAAATTCAGGTGATTTGTTCTACACTTCATTGCTTTTTCCTCTCTCCTTGTCTTCGTTAAATTTGATCTTTTCATCTGTCTTGCATATAAATGCTACATGGGAATACTAAGTTGATTTGGCTCCATGTAAATGCTGACAACAATGCTATGTACAGTATTGTATGTGTTATGATGACCATATTCTCTGGACAAATTACAAGCAGTATAAATTTACAGAAATGTAAGTGTTCTGTTTGAAATGGCTCACAAAAAAGTATTAGGAATATTGGTTTAAAAAATGCAAAGGTTCCTGACCTGTAACTTGCACAGTCTTTCCTTTTTGATTTTCTAGAGCTTTGGTCATCTCATAGAAAGCTCCATAAAGTTCTGACCTAAAAAACAAAACACACAAACAAACAGACAGATACTTTTTACTTGACCTGTAAACAGTATGCACTGATGCACAAGTTAAAATACATTTGAACTAACACAGATGCACTCCTTCTCTTAAGTACAGATATAGCAGTTTCAAACCATCAGCCCTCTAGTGGCAGATCTACAACATAGCAAGTCCTTGTGCACCAGACATGACTGTAGCCTAAACTTAATGTGACTTGTGTGATCTGCAGTCATTTACTCATTTATCATGATTCTGTCAGAGGCAGAAAGGGCCAAAATTTACATAAGGCAAAGAAAGGAACACAGTTAGAGAAAACAGAGACAAAGATAGAATTTACCCATCTTCAGAGTGCTGAAGCAACAGGATTTTCAGGTTGGGTGGAAGCTCTGGAAGGATGTTTAGGTGGTTGGGATTGATGGTCAGTTGGCTGAAGGCCTGCAGAAATTTGAGAGTATGATATACAATCTCAAAGTGTCTTTAAAATATTTCTTTTAAAAAACTGAATAAAAGAATTTTAGAAAGCAAATAAGGAAATCTTAAAGATTTGATTTCAGAACATGAAAAATCCTGTAGCACAGACCAACAACTGTGATGCATGAACAATCATTTACTATTCATTACTTTATTTAAAAACTATTAGAAGGCTTCATTTCACATTTTCAAATCTACATTTAATAATTTTTCAGACAATCTCATTGATATAGTTATGACATGTTAGTCATGTTAATGTTATTACATAAAATGTTTATCATGTATACTATGTATATAATATATATATGGTATATATATAATAAAAAAGTATTGATCAAAGTCACACGACCTACTGTGTCTATGTAATAACACATTTAAACAAGACACTTGAGGTAAGTTGAAGACTATAATCTCCACTATATAATATTATGCAAGTCTTCATATTGACATCAGCAGAATCAACACATTAACTTGCACAAGTTCTTACTGACTTGTATTATTTTCACAGGAAAGCGCAATGACCCACATACCAGCTACCGTACATTGTTGTGTGACATTGAAACATCTAAGCAGAAGTGTGTTTGCTGCTCCACCACTCTGTGTGATTTTGGAATTCTACAGTACATTCAGAGCAAAGGCTATAACAACACCAATGCTGTGTCCCCTGTCAAGGGAATTTACCGAGCTGGCTATGACAGCTTTCATAAATCATCAGTGGGGGGGTGGGTGGGTGTTTGGTGACCCAGTACCTTGGAGAAGCTGTTGAGGGAGTCCTCTACTCCCTTCAGCATGCTGCTGGGCCTCTCCTCCTCAGAGAGGAGCAGTTTCCTGTGGAGGCTGAAAAGAGCCGAGAGCTGGGACGCACTGGTGTCAGCACAGGCGGAACTTAGGACCTCAGCCATTACAGCAACAGTGCAGCAGCTCTAGGGATAAAACAGAAGATGGATGAAGGGGCTTTTGGTAATAGTAGGAATTATAGTAGGTTATGATATCCTGAAGGACACCGTTAAGAAAGAGAGGATGATGTATGGATCCAGATGCAAGAGACTGTGTTGTAATAGAAACATACTGTATTAGTGATTTAGTATTTAAATGTGAAACTTTCTACTGTATACATAGCCAGATAATAATGATGAGACAGAGTGAAAGCGAAACCTATGATTAGTATGTATCTTTTGTAGATTATACATACACTGCACTCTCAATACAGGTGCTGCTGGCAGGCACTGTGTTAAAAAAACACTCATATGATCCGATGCATAGCACTGTACCTGAAACATGGCGAGATATTGACCTGCCACTCCAGGATCCGACTGGCCATGACACTCCAACATGTTGAGAGAGGCATCAGCCAGGATGGGGGCAGGAAGCTTGTGTTGGAGACACAGGCTGACAGCTTCAGCCAGTGCCTTCCTGGCCTGGGCCAACAACTGCTGAGCTTTACACCTCCTTCTCTGCACAGCAGAGACATCACAGCTCTCAAACATGCAGGCACATAAACATTACTACAACACTATAAAAGTGAATGCAGGTAAGTCCACATAATCAGTCAATCAATCACAAACATACATGCACATACAACATGAGAATTAAAACATTCACCATTCATAAAATATGGAGTCTCTTAAGGCAGAGTTGCCACAGGTATAGTGTGTAGGAAGGGGAATACGGTTAGACCTTAACATCAATAGGGCACGTTACATTTATATACAAGCGTACATGTGATGTCAGTTACAAAACTATCAATATACTTTATATCTTTCTAAGTTATCATCATGAGTCACCTGTAAAATGGTCGCAAATTTATCTGACCTTACTCCTTGCTACTTGTGTAAATGCTGAAAAAACGGCTTCAAATCTCAGGAGTATCGAATCTAATAGAACAATCGAAGTACAAAAACAAGGTCTTTAGGTATTATCTATTAAGAGTATAACACTCAAACACTCAGTTAATCTAATTCATCAGGACTTTGTAGGTATAGTTTGATCTGATTTGACTGACAGCGGCCAAATAGCCCATCAACTGTCATCAAATTCTGATTCAAATGTTGTGAATTCCTGATTTGGAAGAACGAGACATCACCTTTTTCTACCTGAGCCCTGCCCACTTTAAACCAATGAGAAGAGCGCAGGAAAAAAAAAGAAAAACAGACATCTAGCATGTGAAATATGCAAAACTGTTCCAACTTTGTCAGAAAATTGCACGTTCAAGTAGAACCACATCACTCACACTAAGAAGCTGATTGAGAAAATAAGTTTTTAAGGCCTCTTACACCAAAATTTTCTATAATCTTTACATGTCAAAGTCAGCACCATATTGGGCTTATACACAACATTTATAGCTCTGTTATACCTTCAGACATTTCATCAGACCTCACTACACATCACTTTACATCAAGACTCAACTTTGTTCTATGCATATACTGAATGTCAAAGTCACAGTCATGTTTCTACCATAGCTTAAAACACTTTTAAAAATTAGGTGTTACTATTAGTCATAGTTATAAGTTCTATATTTATTTTAATGAAACTAAAAGAACATTTAATTCTATTATTGGCATGTTTTTAACCCCAAACATGGGCCCATGTGTAATTTTTGGAGCCTCTGCCCAAGGCATAAAGATCTCTCTTGCATCAGTGTGCAGCTCAGCAGGTGTTCATTCCAACCATGTCATATCATAGGATTTGTTTTTACATTTGCACAGGGGCTCACTAGCCACAGTAAAACATTTCACAATAGTATCAAAGGCAAAGCATAGTTTACATTTTACAGTTCATGTTGCTACATAAGGCTAGGAGGTTCCCTGCATTTTGCCTGGCAACAATGTTTATCAGTCTGCCAATGACAAAAGCAAAATAAATGAACTGATTAAAGCTGTCTGTGAAGGCATTTCTCTCATTTTGAACATCCCAAGATTCACCTTCAGGGGATTTGAGATGAGAGGTGAACCTCAGTATAAAGATCTTAGATTAGAGATGAGTCAGGAGTGATGGGGTCACTTGTCAGGAGGTCTGTACCTGCAGCTCAGCACTTTTGGCAGAGGTCATCTTTGGTTCTTTTCTGCTTGATTCTTTCTCTTTCTTTGAATCCTCCTCCACACCGGAGGCGACTTTGGGGTCAGACCAGGCTTCTTTCTGAACAAAGTTATTTGAAGATCACAGAACAATGATCATGATTAGTATAAAATCCTCTTATGATCACAAACTATGAAGACCAAAGCTTTTCTGTCTTAAATTATGTAAGCAGACATCTATCTCTCTGATCACTATAAGCTTCTCACCACGTGGACCAACTTTTTGTGTGTTCATGTGTGTGTCTCTGTCAGGATTAAGTGGAAGTACTTCCACAACTTACGTGATCTCTTTCTTTTAAACGGGGTGATTTCTAGCTGATTAATTGATTAAGTGCCCTAATATTCCCCCTTTCATTCTCTAGATAATGTATCAAATTCAATGGTTTCCTATCTGGAATACACCTCTAAAGATTCCTGCATTCTTGTGATATTTCATAGCCAGTGAGAACTCATCATGTACACATGATATATATATATATATATATATATATATATATATATATATATATATATATATATATATATATATATATATATATATATATATATATATATATATGTACCATAAACTTATATATGAACATTTGTGTTGGCTACCTGTTTGTCTGTGTCCCAGAGAGCAGCCAGATAAATGGGGTCCTCCTGCGCAGCCAGCAGTCTCAGGTTCTTCCCTATCAAACCCAGGCAGCGAGCTCTGGTCTCCATGTTGTCCAGGGAGTGAGCGCTGACTGCAGCCAGCTGGCCCAGAGTCAACTGCCCCAAAGTACTACCCACGCTCAACCAATCCTGCAAAGGACACACACAAGAAAGGAAGGTCAAATGAGGACATGGATCTCAAGCAGTGTATTTACTTGAACCATCATCTAGCAAACAGAGATTTGGACACACAAAAAATTCGACTGAAAGCATTAATTGATGTTTAGGACTTGACTTAACAGTAACTCATTTTGGATGGTAAAACTGCTATAACGGATCAGAAGCAGTGGTACTATAGGAGGGTAAGGCGGAAAAACTTGAAGCAAGTACTCTACCATACCACACTATACCATTTATAAAGACTAATAGAAGGAGGACTACACTTTGTGTGCTTACGGCCTTACAAGCCCTTCTCAGCAGCCTAATTTGAACTATTAATATTAAATGAGTGGTTTCCTATTCAGAGTGCTCAGTGATGCAATCACTAACATCCTATTTGGTTTTCCAAACATGTGTTGACTGTCAATATGCCCATTCAGAGTGGAGGAGATTTTTAAACAGTGTACTATAACTGTGTTTTTGGTAAGAGATTACCCCCAACATTGGTCACAGGGCTATGAAGTGTGGAGCTCCTTATGTTACTTTGCACAATAGCATCCTCTGGTGGCAGCAATACACAACTAAATAATCTGTACACTCTAAATTTATAGTAAAACAAAATTTATCAACATGACACTTGTTGATGTTTAAAAGCATATTTTGAATTTTGTTATTTTGTCACTTCCTGTGTCCTAAGGAGGTTTTTTTCAAGGTGACTCTCACTCCAACCAGAAATTAATTTTGGCAAACAGGGAGTAAGACAGAAGGGAAACTGCTGCAGCCCTGCCCTGTCAGTCAGACTGATATGGCTGTTTATGTTTAATAAATATATCAATAAATGCAGGATTTCACATACGGCCCAGGTTTTAAGTTCTTGTGCACTTTCTAACCTGTTCTACAGAGTTAGGCTCAGGTGTGCAGTGCGTAAACTCCTCTAGTGCTATCTGAGCAGAGGTCTTCCTCTCACGGGCCAGAGCTTGGCGTTTCTCCTCTTCACAGTGCTCCTCCAGCATCGCCAGGCAAAAATCTGCCAGGGCCAGTCGTAGGCGTAGCAGCCTCCGCATGGCCAACAGTGAGAGTCCATGACTCTGGCAAGTGGGAGAAATCAAAAGCAGAAAAATATAAATAGGAGAATACACACAAAATAATAAGCACACATGCAGCAGATTATAAAGGTAACTGTAACACACACCTAAAATAGACACATCAGGACATATGTCACATGGGAAAAACTAAAGGAACTCAGTTTTAAATGATAAAGAAAAGTCCACAAGAGTGGGCTGAGATGATGAGTTCACAGATCAAGAGCGACTTAGACAAACCAACTTGAACAATGGTCTAAATGAGACTGAAAAGTCCAACTAAAAGAAAAATGGGCAATTCAACATTTGGCTTCATTACAGACGTTGTCTCCTGTTTCCAATGAGGGATAGATGTTTAAACTTACTAGGGCAGCAGCACCATCTGCTGAAAGCACACTGCTACAATCGAGTAAAAACATTCACACAATATTCCATCGAAAACTCAATTCTACATGGATTTGCAACAGGTGTGAAAGTCATGATTCTTTCATAATTCCATCATCATGCAAATCAAGGTTGCAGCCAGTCTATCTCTGGCACTGACGCCCTCAGATAACCTCATTTGTATAAGAGCTTGTAGTGTTTGGATCAAATATGATTCTAACACCCATCTGTGGTTGACAAGTTAAAGTAATCAAGGCTTTATCTGTTTTTGTCAGAACATTGTTTGCCTGTGGTCTGATATAAACAGCAACACACACATAACACACAAATAATCAGCTGAGATATCACACAGCCAGGAACCCCAGATTATGATAGTGGCACAACAGGGACCTAATAACTTCACGCAGCCACTAAATTGGGATTTCATAAATTACATTCTTTAGGAAATAAATGTGTGGATAGCACAACCAAAATCTGTCTCTGTCATTTAGCCATAAACAGGGCTTTTCACAAGAAAATCCTTTCTTCTCTAAACACTGGAAGACATGCTCAGATACTTCTCTAAATAGGATCACAAATTTTGCCATCTGGCCATGATCTTAATGTGCCAACGATTTCAGACAGCTTTAGTCAAGCAAATGTAATTTCCACAGTTGTGAACAGTTTTTTTTTTTGTTTTTATTTTATTTTAACCAGCTGTTTCTGCTGATCAGTATGCTTAAAAGAAAGTTATGTAGACTGGCTGTGATTAGTTAAAAGTGTATATAACAGAAAACACAAAAAAGATAAAATGCCTCCCAAGGTTTTCAAGAAGGCATCCTCACAAAGAAAGATGGATTTATGTGTGTGTTTCATTTACCTCCTCCTGAGCGGGGAGCAGGCTCTGAGCATTCAGCACTACGTGTTCCTGCTCCGTGATCGCAAACTGAATGTGGGAGAGGCCATTGAGCAGGAAGCGCCATTTCTCCTGTGTATCAGTAGTACAGTTGGCTAGGACTCTTCAGAGGAGTAGTGTAGGATAAAGATTGACCAAGGCAGAGAACACAAAGAATGGTTTTGTCAGTGAGACAGCAACAGAGTAAAACAGTATAGTATATGAGCCTATATTGTGAGTGAGGCAGTTGTAGGTGAAAAAGTAGAGCGAAATCACATTTTAGTCTGGCTTTCATGTGCTTATAACTTTCAAGATTTACCTGCAAAAAACCATTAACATGAACTCAGGTAGAGTAAAACATATAAATGTCAGACGGTATGGTTTACAGAATATTCAATTTGCAATTACAGTAACACTTGACAAATATTCAATAAATGGTTTATAACACACTATAATGTACTTATAATCAGATAGATTTTTATTGCACATTTTAAATGTTAATTAATGTACAGTATATGTCAGAAATTAATTACTTCTCCTATGATGGAACATATAGGGGAAGCATATTTTATTTTATAACAGATTGTGAAAGTGTCATTCATTATCATATTAACATCCTCCACTTATGGGTGCCCACAGGAGAGGTTATAGTTGCTGGCAAATACATTAATAAACATTTATATCTGCTGATAATACATTATAGTGTGTTATAACAAATGCATTAAATGCTTGTATGCTGTTTATAAATGTCAACTAGAGGGACTTAAGTGAAGTGTTGCCGCAATAACAATTAAATCCAGGTTTGGAGTCACTCCAGACTGACTAACCTCAGACCACGTGCACACTCTGCATTACTCTTTGCAGCCTGTTCTCTGTAGTTGAGTTTAGTGAAACCACTGGCACACTGTTTGAGTTTATCACAGGCAGCTATTAGCCTCTGGACAGCCTCTGTGCAGTGCGTCTCTCCAGGTTCAGTATCACCAGTGGCACATATACATTCAATGGCACCCCTGGAACAAAGCACAAATTTCATTAAAAGAATCATCTCCTAGGGCTCACTTTTCAAATAGTTGTTATGTGATGAGATCTCAAATAAGTGTCAAATACTGTATTGCCAATGATTAATGTCTAGGTTCCTTTAGCAAAGTAAAAGACATTTTTAACACGACACAGTTCAGCACTTAAGGTCAGCTACACCTTTAAAATGTGACACAAGATTTAGCAGGTTTAAACACAGAAGGGTGACATTACCTCATCTCTAATGATGTGATCAAGAATGTGAGTTCTGGGAGTCTGTTTACACGCTGCTCCAGAACCAATTTTAAAGCCCCACAGCCTTGTTTTATAATCTGATCAGTCTGTAAAAGAAAATAATGATGATAGAAATTGTGTTTTTAAAACAACATCAGGGACAGTTCAATGAAGAAGGTTGGTAGTTATTCTATACCTTGGTTTGTGCATCCTGGTCTCTCTGGCCTACTACAGCTCTGACCTTAGTGAGGGTGAGCTGGTTCCAGAACTCTTCATCCCCTCCCAGGGCTTGGGCCTTATCCAGCAAGATCAGAGCTTGGGCATAGTTCTGCTCTTCACAAGCCAAAGTGGCCAGACTGAGCAAACTTCTTGCCATGGCAATCTGGTCTCCAAGCTCCTGAACAGAGGGAATTTGAAATAGAGAGTCATAATTGAGTAATATTAGCAGAACCAATGTTTAAATAGTTCTAATCTTTTAATGGCCATATATTATTGACCAGCACAGTAAGTATCAACAGTAAATTTTAAGTTGACATTTTCTTTCATACAACTAGAAAAAACATTTGTCAGCAGATGCATAAAATTGTTCGGTCTGGTATGCCAAGTTAGTAAAACAATATATGTTGTTTAAATACAATGTTAGCAAGATTGATCACTCAAATTCTACTTTACTATCAGATTCTGACATTATAGTCTTGTTCTCCTTCAACTCACCACAGCCACCAAGTGGGACTCTGCCAGGAGCTTTCTGGCTGGTTGATAGAGCCCCATGCTGAGGCAAACCTCAGCTTTGTCTAGCCAAATGTCCTGAGCACACACATCCATACTCTGTCTCCAAGACCCAGCCTTTTCATCCATCTCAGCTTTCTGGAAAATCACCAACGTTATGAACAACTCATTGTTTTCTGAGATTATTCAAAATACAAACAGAAAATTATTTTTGAATCCTTTCAATTGTTAACAGCCTTTTACTATTTATAATCAACTACCAAGAAACAGAGTCCAAATCTGTGCAGCCAAGGCATCCTGTACTGTATGTTCCCTGTTAGGATCTAAACTGTGTTCACGTAGACCAATTGTTAGTCTGTATGATGCGAGATGAGTCTTGTAGATTTTAATATGGAATTCACAAATTTACACACATTTATAGGATAATTTATATGCTGAAGGACAAGAAAATGTACAACTATAATTACCATTAAAAACATGATCATCAAGTCAAGTCAACTTTATTTATACAGCACCAAATCACAACAGAAGTTATCTCAGTTATCTCACTTTTCACATAGAGCAGGTCTAGACTGTACTCTTTATTTAATTAACAGAGAGCCAACATTCCTCCATGAGCAAGCACTTGGCCACAGCAACAAAGAAAAACTCCCCTTTAACGGGAAGAAAAGCCTCAACAGCCAAAATAATTATGTATGTGTACTTGCTCTCTAACACTCTTCTCTTTAATAGGCACATGAACACACACACACACACACACACACACACACACATAAAGAGCCTGACTCTGCAAAATGTTTACTTTACTGAAAATGCATTTGCTGACTTGCCTCAAACTGGACTTATATCATTACATTTTATTTTATTGATAAACAACTTAACTATAAATCGGAGACCAAAATTAATATTTAAAAATAACATATCATAGACTGTCACAATAAACATTACAATAAAATAAATGTTTAGAAGCTTGTAGGTAATGTGCTGCTCTGTAACTCGCTGCTGTAAGGTTTTCAAACCTCACCTGAGATTCTGTCTGTGTTTCAGTTTGTGGATTTGGGCGACACAGCTCAAGAGTTTCATGACATCATCTCAAAAACTTCTATTTTTCTTATTTTTCATTCAACTCCTGAACTTATGGCCAGATCTTTAACATGACATCAGAGCTCACCTGAGAGGCTGCAGATCACCTGTCTGTGTCTCCGTGCTGCTGTGTGTCTCTTTTCATGATAAAATGATAGCTGACAGTCACAAACCGATCAGATTCATCTTATAAATAATGTTCATGTCTTAATGACACATATGCAGTAATAACTCTGCTCCTGATCCACTCATGGAAAAGGGGAGAGATGGCATTAAATAGTAATAATAGTAGTATTTCTCCCACTGATGTCAAAGATGAATGTTTGGACTGATCACAGAACATTCTTATTTACTAAGCTCAGCTGTTACTGAAACTTTGGTTTTTTTTTAAAAAGGATCAGATGTCTTAGTTTGCTTTTTGGAGGAATTTTCACCAACAGTAATAAAGTTATTTAATTTAACAGCATCTCTGAGCAGTGATCACAAATTAGCTAACAACACCTAACGCCTGAAATTAAATATAATAGCAAATGATGTAAGTTTTGTCCTGTGAAGTTGTTTTCAATTCTGTGACGTTAAGAACATTTAAACTATAAATACTAATCGCTTCAGATTCTCCACCTCACTGAATCCACTACTGCTACTGCTGCTGCCAGTAATATAAAGTGAATACTGCATAGATCTAAGTGTGCAGAAATCTATCTCATCAAGTTTGGATTCATTGATTTTTCCAGCACCTTACAAGGACTTAGCCGGGTGGAGTGGTGGAATGGTACAACAACTCTTTTTGGAGAAAAACAGGCAAATAACAAATTTTAGGCTTATAACAATATAACTTTTGCTATTTTGTTTAGCCAAATGAAAGTAGTTTATTCTCTTATATCAATTGCAAGGTTATTAAATGGATGGCACTCACTCTAACTGACATAGATGGCAATCTGATAATACTAGCTCATTGAAAGCAAAAGTCATCAAAACCCTGTTTCACTGATCATCATCGTCATCCATCTCATCATCAATCTCCACCTCATCCTCTTCCCCCTCATCATCATCACTGACGACACGAGCAGTCAACATGTAATAAGAGATGGGGGCAGAATTGGTCCACATTGATGACTTTTGCCTTCAATTAGCTAGTATTATCAGATTGCCATCTATATCAGTTAGAGTGATTGCCATCCATTTTATAACCTTGTAATTAATATAAGAGAATATAAAGAGAGGTTGTACCATGTCACCATGTTGTGACCTTTCCATTTGATTCCTGGTCAAAATTATGTGAAAAAACGGGTTCATTTGTCTGGTTCAGGAGTTATGAAAATCTACGTTTTTCGTCATTTGCGTGGACAGCAATTCAAGACGGCTGCCAAACAAATCCCATGGGCCATTAGTTGACCTTGGCAACATGAAAAATTCTTAAGTAGACACCATTAGGGTCCTAAAATAATAGGTTACAACAAAATGTCATGCAGGTACGTGGGAACCTATTTCCCCTGATGGACTATAGGGACATGTCCCTACCGTCCATACCCAAATCTACAACCACGCCGCCTGTCATTCTCTAAACTGTAATAAATCTAGAGTGAACAAGTTTTTAATTTTATTTCTTTCTCTTCAATTATTCTCTTCATAAAAAATAAAAGCATAGATTTATTTTGTAAGAAGCAGTCTAACCTGATTGTGAAGTTTTCTCCTCTCCTGTGAAAGAGCCATGGCTTTGTGGGACCTGCAGTCATAATATGTCATATCATAAGCCATTAAAGTACAAACATTAAATCTTCATATCTGAGCTTACGTACCCCATTTGTTCTTGTTCTTGGATTCTACTTAGATTCAGGAGCTTCTCATGATATGGTGAATGAGTCTCCATGCCCAGCAGATAGCAGGTCCTCACAATTCTAATTGGGAGAAGAGAAGAGCAGCAGAGACAAAGAGAGTCACCATTGAGTAGTAAACAGATTTTTTAAACATCTAGCCAGGGGTCAAAACAATTAGCTTTAATTAATCTGATCCCATCTATCCTTCCACTCATTCTTTGTCAAACTAATGGTAAATAATGGCCACACAGGATGATGCTCATCAGTCTCCCAGTTGCCTGTGTAGGGCTCCAGAACTAACAGCGTAGAAAATGTGTTTGGGACAAACACAGATCTTCCCCAGGACGCCTCTGGAACGAAAGGGATTTTATATTTATTTATTTATTTTAAACTATTGCTTAGCAAATGACAAACTGAACCGAGCATTGACTACAACAGAGCACATCTTCTCATGCTGTTACTATAGTTACTACTGATGCATGGATTGCGGATCAGGCAGGTCAGGTGTCATAAAAATTAACATTCTGATTAATAGAAGATGGGTCATGGGTGGAGAAATAATACATGATTAATGAGAAAAATATTAATTACATACTCTAAAATGTGAGCACAGCAGTGAGCAGAGCAGAGCTACAGAGCCGCAGAGCTGTGGTCTGCTGCTGCTCTGCAGCAGACAGCTTCATTTTTCATCAGGCACCAATTACAGACTCACAACTAAGCAAATTAAACTAACTATGGGGAATACTAAGAAATATACAGACACTGATAATGATTATACAAGAGAGATTGCTGCAACAGGCAGTATACATAGTAGGCTGAATAAATATGAAACTGTGCTGCAAAGGCATAGTTCACCATGGAAACGTTAACAATTACTGAAAGCAGCATCTCTAATATTTAAATATTTATAATTTTATCGTCAAAGAAAACACTCATACATCAACAGGGGCAGATCTAGTGATTTGAGGGCTCTAAGCAAACTCTGCCTTACTTTCACCCTTTCTCTAACTGGGAATGTTTCAAATCTGTTTTCTTTAGTAAAGCTATTAATATCGCACAGTAAAAAGTACTGTTAAAGTAAAAGGCCTGCATTCAAAATTTTACTTAAAAGTGAAGAGTGAAATGTGGTGTTTTCAGCACAATGTACTTAAAATTACTTAACCAGTGATCAAGGTGGAGCTTTTGATTCTAACCATTTCATGTAGGATAGTTTAATGAACAATAGTGCATCATATTTTATTTGTTAAATTTTGTGAGTAAAATCTGAATCTGTAACGTAACCTGTAACATTTATCTCTCAGGTAAATGTAGTGATATAATGTTTTCCTCTGAAGTAGAAGTATACAGGTGCATATTTTTAAGTTCTTCGGGGGCTTTTTGTAAGTTATTTTGGTGTATAATGAGTTAGAATAGTAACATAATTAAATATTTTTCATATCTAAACATCATAACAAATCTATAGCAGTTTGGGGCCCTATCAGTTGGGGGCCCCAGGCAGACACAGAATTTGTCCAAATTCTGTGTTCTCCTATTTACTTTTTCTTAATTCTGTTTTTTATAGTTTATAGATAACTTTTCAGTTTTGTTTTAAACCCATTTCTTTGAATGGAGCACAATCAAATAATTATTTATTTCCTCAACATTTTTAATTTAACAACTAACAACTATAGACGATAATAACAAAGTAAAGAAACAATGTTTGATTTTGGGACAGTTTACATTCACTTCAGGACGGTTAAAATTGTTTTTCGGGACGGCTCCAGGACGGTGCTGAAAAAGTTAGTCTGGAGACCTGTGCCTGTGCTAACCTTGTTTTTGACAAGTTAAAAAAATCTGCCTTTTCATATGTGAGTTTAGCCAGACCTATCTCCCAGACCTATGAGTCTCAGTGTAAGAAATACACAAAGTACCTGAGTCGGTAGAGGTCAGAGAGGCTCCTCCTGTCCAAGAGGTCATGAGCAAAGGCCTCAGCTAGGTGCAGTATGGGCAGCGTCAGGTGGCTGAGTGAGAGCGAGTGGAGTTCCTTTTCCAGCAGGTTCAGATAAAACAGGCTCTGAGTCTATAGCCAAGCATATGAGAAAAAAAAAGAAATAAAAATCTGATATTTACAGGAAAGATTAAATGATAAGACACCCAAATAAATGTACATATTAATACTATCCACTGTCCAAAATGAGAGACTGTCAGTGTAATAGTTGATACTTTTAGCAGCTGAGCCTTTGATCCTATATAGCCAATAGAAACAATCCCACCTATGTTGAAAACAAATCAGAGACCACTTCATATAAATGTGAAAGAGACACGTGTAGCCTTGCCTGCTTTGTAATGCTGTGTATGTTGATACACTGGGGGTTGCTGTTGGTTCGGAATATCTCCCTGGCCTGATCAGGACAGATGTAGCAAGCCCAGTCCCCCGGGGTGGAAGGAAGTGCCTGATCCAAGACAACAGGTTTAGGTTTCTCATCAGCAGGTGGAGGCTAGTCAAACAGATGAGAAAGGGAATTGATATTTTCTATTGTGCTGTTATTACAAATGTGCAGTCACTTAAAACGAAGAAAAATTAATTAAAGTAAATACGAATACTGTATATCAAGGATATTTTTATTGCCCCAAATAGTTAATATAAATAATATGCAAATTTTCCGTGTTGTGTCATGTATTATCAGGTGCTATGTGTTAATTTGAAACTTGCTTACCCTGAAACTGCATGATTCATGGGTAACTGCATGATTCTTTAAAAGTATAGAACTCCTACTATACTGATTGTTATACACTTGCAGTAAAACCTACATCTTTCACTTTTTTGCCTTTGCCCTTGTCTTTGCCTTTTTTGGATCCAGCAGAGGGAGGAGGTTGGGATGGCTGACTCTTTGCCAACTCACTGGAAATCTCACAAACCACTGCCATGGACACCTGCAGAGTGACACACAGAGCACACAGACGCATGTTCCACATTCAACTCAAGCATGGTTTGCATTTGAAGAACAGAAGACTCTTCTGTATTAATTGGGCAATGTAGAAGCAAAGATGCCATACCTGCCATATTAGGAGTACAAAGGTGTATGCTCTGAGTAGGTTAAGCTGGTGCTCAGGTGAAGTTCTGTCTGCCATGACAGCCAGCAGAGTGTGTGCTCGTACCAAGCTGTCAAGGCGCTGCACCTCCCTCAGATTAGACAAGCTTTGTGTGAATGACAATCCCTGGACTCCTACCAGGGACTCGCATTTCACTGAGCTTGTATTCCTGTTTTCTGACTTGTCCTCTAGAGGGAAAATATACATTATGTAATTTACTGTGACAAAAAGGAAAGAGGACAGATATAAATAATAACCTGAAAGTATAATTGGCCATATACTGTAGAAAAACATAGAGAAAAAAATATTTATACTATATTGACCTGTTTATATCACATATTTGCTAGCAGAATTGATTTTTTAATCTGTACACATCAAGCTTTCAGCCTTTGTAGAGAGAACACCTTTCCTACATTATCTCGGTGAGATAATTTAGACCCTCCACTAAAACAAATTGCACTTCTTTCTCTTTTTGACTGATCTCTGTAATAAGCTTCCACTTCTTTTATTTGGATGTTCAGTTTGTCTCTCAGGGAATATCTAATGGGCTCATAGCAGGAAATTAAAGAGACTGCTCACAGTAATCTTTTAGAAAGTGTTATGCTATTCTTAGTGGGTATCAACATGGGACCTTGAGGAGTCTGTCTCTTTGTCTGGTCAGATCTTTGTCCTCTGAACAATATGTGCTTGGTTTAATGTTTACACATAGTAATAATTGAAGCAAACGTAGATACACTAAATCTCATTGCTGCGACTATCAAAAAGCTGTGGCACAACTCTTTTTCCTAATCAGATGTCATTTCCCTTTGACTAACACAATGAAAACACAGTGCTTTGCTGTGAAACATCAGGCATTATCTAAAATAAAAGTATAAAGGCACATTCACACCCGTGCAACCACACACACAAACCGAACCCATATGGCAGAGGGCCCCTGAGAAATCTGCATTCCATGCTTAGTCACCTCACGGGAAATTCTAACAATCTGTTCATTCTCTCAGTTTCAGAGTTTAGGGTGCACAGAGGCATAATTAACAGAACTATCTGGTCATTCACACAGTTGTGCCATGATACAATGAACAAGATGAGCCAATAAGTTCTACCTGGACCTTCTGCCTGTTTTGTTTCCATGTGCAGAAGGATGTCTATGGCCCACTGAACCTGGTGTTGAGCATTTGCTTTAGGGAAGTTGTGACAGTACAGCCACTCTCCGAACTCCAGCAGGAGGCTGACCTTCTGACACTGAGTCTCTGCACTCTGTTCACAGATGTCATCAAAACAAAAAAGTAAAGAAAAAAAAAATAAGTTGCCTTTTTATTACATTTTTCTTTTGCTTTATACAGCAGTTTACAGTTTTAAGGAGGGGTGATACGGGTTAATACAGGCATTCTATCCTTTTCAAGGCTGCAGCAACAGAGGTTGTTGGAAAGTAGCTGTAATGATATTACTACTCCACAAGATGGTGCTAGAGCCTCATTCCTGCTTTTGGATACAGCCATAATACAACACAGGAAAAAAATTATATGTTTAAGGATTAGAATTCCCCAAATGACAAATTATAACGTGATTTGGCTGTTTTAATTTGCAGAAGCATCTGCTTTTGGTAATAATGTGAAAATGGTGCAAGAACAGAGGTATTACCAAGAGAGAGGTGATAGATTTCTGGTAGTAGGTCAGCTGTTGGGTTATATTGCTGGCACACAGTGCCGCCAGGTGCCACATAAATGAACAGCACTGCTCTCCCTCATGTTGTAACTTCTGCATGTCCATCAGTACGCTTTCCCCCAGTCGCGCCTTCACCTGTATACGATGTTTCAGCAGAGGTCTGATAAAACAAAGAAAACAATAAGATGTTTTTTGTTTTTCTTCTGTATGTATCTACCTTGTCTGATACCTCTCATATCCTTCACCCAGTCCTCATTGTGTTATCTGCTTTTACTCACAGCCGGTGTCTGGTGTGAGGCAGGTCTCCAATAGCTTTATCCAGCAGCTGCAGGGCACCCTTCCAGTCTGCTCTATCAATGTGGATGTGGAGCAACAAACTGTAAATTTCTACTTTCAGGATCAGGTCGCCTTCTTCTACTCACAGAGGCACACACACAGAAACACATAATTAGACCATTGATCTGTAATTCAATGTAAGCAAGTATGTTGATAATGTAGTTATAAATGTAGATCTAAGAAATTAAACTGTCAAAATAGACCATCCATATGCAAATAACACATGCCCCAAAGTGTAATTGTTTATCCGTGAATAAATACAATTTTTAATGCCATGCACTATTTACAGTATAGAGGTACAGAGGAAAATGCAAAATGGTGTGTAAATTGCCTCAAACATGGAAAGTAACCACTTTACAATTGAACCCTTTCAGGGTCCTTTTAGCACTCACTTGATGCTTCAGGTTTTGAACTCTCAAGACGAAGTGCTGTCAAGGTCAGCAAGCCTTTCACTTTGCCATGTTTCTGGAATAGAAGGGGAAAAAGATTAATATTTAAGTCGCTACGAGAGTGATAGGAGAATGTTGCGGTCGTTGTGGATGGTTGATCATAGTGAAAGCTCACTGATGTACAAGATACATTACCATCTGACTTTGCCCTGTATGTGACCTTGCCCCCTTATCTTTAAAGCCCCTTTTACACTCAGTGGCTGAACATTACTGGGTTTAGTTTTCCAGGTGAGGTACTGTCACTGCTGAAGAACGGTGTCAAGTTGGAAAAAAACATCACAGATGAAAATCATTCTGAATTCTCACATACGCTGTCTTTAATTATGGATTTTAAGTTATTTTGCAGTTGAACTACTGTTTAGCCCCCTGGCTGGATTGCTGTCCACAAGGCAGCACTGGGGAGATGTGTTCTCACTCTGGAGCACACCAACAAGTTCTCCCCTGTAGCACCCTCACAACATTTTTTCCATCAATTTCATCATTAATTAAATACAACAAAGTAGTGTTTGAGAACTCTGCTGCCTATTTTACTCAGTTTTATAGCAACCAAACTAATGTAGCTCAAAAAATAAAATAAAATAAAATAAAATATAGGACAAAATAGAAA
This sequence comes from Thunnus maccoyii, assembly GCF_910596095.1. Classification (NCBI taxonomy): domain Eukaryota; kingdom Metazoa; phylum Chordata; class Actinopteri; order Scombriformes; family Scombridae; genus Thunnus; species Thunnus maccoyii. The sequence continues at coordinate 25,277,979 of NC_056546.1, read as the reverse complement.
ATAAAAAAGGTCAGGAAAGGTAGGTTCTGGCTGTCCTTTGATTTTGTTACTAATACCCTTTTTGGCTGACATTTTGTCCTGTCAGCAGTTGGCATGACTAAACGTCGAACGTTTCAGGCAAGACTTGTCTGATGCTGTGATAAGAGTTAATGTTGATGCTGTGATAAGAGTTAATGTTGTCCTTACAGTGTATAATTGCATGGGGCTGGACCATTACCCATTGCAGAGGGGGGGACTGTGTGTTTGGAGGAAGAGTTATGGAAATCTTACCAGGCCTTGAGTAACTATCATAAAAAAATCAACTCAGGCCCCTGCTCACACATGATGCCAAGATGAAAAATTGCTAGAACATACAGTCAAATATGGATTAAACATGTGATTAAATGTGGCTAAAGAATGGTTCATACATTTTTATGTTTAGTGTTGGTATGGACCAGTGCATTCAGAATCTTCTCCAGGGGCTCTTTGAGCTGGCATCTTTCCTCAGGAGTGTGTGTCAGAGGTAGACAAGTGTTCCAGTAATGCCTGGCAGCTGCTACACATAATGTTGGATTCTCAGCCTTCTCTGCATAGCTATGGATAAGAGAAGATAGCAAGCAGACATAAGATTGCTACATGTCAGAGAAAGCAGGTTAAGAATGTTTTTGGAAAACTGAAAAACTGTGGA